>NW_027100439.1:0-46773 GCF_031753505.1 Anomalospiza imberbis | reverse complement strand
CTCCAAGGGCCTTTGGCCTTGAGTGGCCAGACGCCTCCAAAAAATCCAAACGATTAAAGATATTTCCCAGACCCAACCTGCCCCCACCTCCAAACTGTGCTGCCTTGACAGTCCAATGGGAACTCTACATGCAGACATCAGCAACCTGGACCGGCAACTTTTCCTTACAGGGACAAGGACCGGTCTTTTTCTCGAGGAGCCTGTGGCCTTGAGTGGCCGGCCTCCTCCAAAAAATCCAAACGATTAAAGATATGTCCCAAACCTAACCTGCCCCCACCTCAAATTTGTGCTGCCCTGACAGTCCCAAGGGAACCCTACCTGCTGACATCAAGAACCTGGGTTGTCCATATTTCTTTCCTAGAAAAAATTGCTCGTGTCTTCCTGCAGGGGCCTTTATCCCAGAGTGGCCGGACGCCTCCAAAAAATCCAAACGATTAAAGATATGTCCCAGACCCAACCTGCCCCCACCTCAAACCTGTGCTGCCCTGACAGTCCCAAGGGAACCCTACAAACTGACATCAGCAACCTGGGCTGGCAACTTTTCCTTCACAGGGAAAAGGGACGGTGTTTGTCTTCAGGAACCTTTGTCCCAGTGTGGCCGGCCGCCTCCAAAATCTCCAAACGATTAAAGATATGTCCCAGACCCAACCTGCCCTGCACCTCAAATTTGTGCTGCCCCGACAGTCTCAAGAGAACTCTACTAACTGACATCAGGAACCTGGTCTAGCAACTTTTCGTTCAAAGGGAAAAGGGCCGGTGTTTGTCTTCAGGAGCCTGGGTCCCAGGGTGGCCGGCTGCCTCCAAAAAATCCAAACGATTAAAGATATGTCCCAGACCCAACCTGCCCCCACCTCAAACCTGTGCTGCCCTGACAGTCCCTAGGGAACCCTACAAACTGACATCAGCAACCAGGGCTGGCAACTTTTCCTTCACAGGGAATACGGCCGGTGTTTGTCTCCAAGGGCCTTTGTCCCTGAGTGGCCGGACGCCTCCAAAAAATCCAAACGATTAAAGATATGTCCTAGACCCAACCGGCCCCCACCTCAAACTTGTGCTTCCATGACAGTCCCAAGGGAACTCTAAAAACTGACAAGAGGAACCTGCCTTGGAAACTTTTCCTTCACAGGGAAAATGGGTGGTCTTTTTCTCCATGAGCCTTTGGCCTTGAGTGGCTGGCCTCCTCCAAAAAATCCAAACGATGAAGGATAGGTCCCAGACCCAACATTCCCCCACCTCTCACATGTGCTGCCCTGACAGTCCCAAGAGAACGCTATAAACTGACATGAGGAACCTGGGCTGGCAACTTTTCCTTCAAAGGGAAAAGGGCTGGGTGTTTGTCCCTCGGGGCCTGTGGCCTGGAGTGGCCAGCCACCTCCAAAAATCCAAATGATTAAGGATCTGTCCAGACCCTACCTGCCCCAACCTCAAAACCTGTGCTTCCCTGACAGTCCCAAGGGAACCCTACAAACTGACAGCAGGAACCAGGGCTGACCTTATATCTTTCCAAGAAAAAATGGCCAGTGTCTGTCTGATGGGGCCTTTGGCCTTGAGTGGCCGGACGCCTCCAAAAATCCAAACGATTAAAGATATTTCCCAGACCCAACCTGCCCCCACCTCAAACCTGTGCTTCCCTGAGAGTCCCAAGGGAACCCTACCAACTGACATCAGCAACCAGGGCTGGCAACTTTTCCTTCACAGGGAATACGGCCGGTGTTTGTCTCCAAGGACCTGGGGCCCTGAGTAGCCGGATGCCTCCAAAAAATCCAAACAATTAAGGATATGTCCCAAACCCAACCGGCCCCCACCTCTCACCTGTGCTACCTTGACTGTCCCAAGGGAACCCTTCAAAGTGACAGCAGGATCCTGGGCTGCACACTTCTCCTTCCCAGGGAAAATGGGCCGGTGTTTTCCTGCAGGGGACTTTGTCCCTGAGTGGCCGGACGCCTCCAAAAAATCCAAACGATTAATGATATTTCCCAGACCCAACCTGCCCCCCACCTCAAAACTGTGCTGCCTTGACAGTCCAACGGGAACTCTACATGCAGACATCAGGAATCTGGGCTGACCTTATTTCTTTCCTAGAAAAAAATTGCTTGTGTCTTCCTGCAGGGGCCTTTGTCCCTGAGTGGCCGGCCGCCTCCAAAAAATCCAAACGATTAAAGATATGTCCCAAACCTAACCTGCCCCCACCTCAAATTTGTGATGCCCTGACAGTCCCATGAGAACCCTAGCTGCTGACATCAGGAACCAGGGTTGACCAGATTTCTTTCCTAGAAAAAATTGCTCGTGTCTTCCTGCAGGGGCCTTTGTCCCTGAGTGGCCGGACGCCTCCGAAAAATCCAAACGATTAAAGATGTGTCCCAGACCCAACCTGCCCCCACCTCTCACATGTGCTGCCCTGACAGTTCCAAGGGAACCCTACAAACTGACATCAGCAACAAGGGCTGGCAACTTTCCCTTCACAGGGAATACAGCCGGAGTTTGTCTCCAAGGGCCTTTGTCCCTGAGTAGCCGTATGCCTCCAAAAAATCCAAATGATTAAAGATATGTCCCAGACCCAACCTGCCCCCACCTCAAATTTGTGCTGCCCCGACAGTCTCAAGAGAACTCTACTAACTGACATCAGGAACCTGGGCTGGCAACTTTTCGTTCAAAGGGAAAAGGGCCGGTGTTTGTCTTCAGGAGCCTGGGTCCCAGGGTGGCCGGCCGCCTCCAAAATATCCAAACGATTTAAGATATGTCCCAGACCCAACCTGCCCCCACCTCAAACCTGTGCTGCCTTGACAGTCCCAAGGGAACCCTACAAATTGACATCAGCAACCAGGGGCTGGCAACTTTTCCTTCACAGGGAATACGGCCGGAGTTTGTCTCCAAGGGCCTTTGTCCCTGAGTAGCCGGACGCCTCCAAAAAATCCAAACAATTAAGGATATGTCCCAGACCCAACCGGCCCCCACCTCAAACTTGTGCTTCCATGACAGTCCCAAGGGAACTCTAAAAACTGACAAGAGGAACCTGCCTTGGCAACTTTTCCTTCACAGGGAAAATGGGTGGTCTTTTTTCTCCATGAGCCTGTGGCCTTGAGTGGCCGGCCTCCTCCAAAAAATCCAAACGATGAAGGATAGGTCCCAGACCCAACATTCCCCCACCTCTCACATGTGCTGCCCTGACAGTCCCAAGAGAACGCTATAAACTGACATGAGGAACCTGGGCTGGCAACTTTTCCTTCACAGGGAAAAGGTCCGGTGTTTGTCTCCAAGGGCCTTTGGCCTTGAGTGGCCGGACGCCTCCAAAAAATCCAAACGATTAAAGATATTTCCCAGACCCAACCTGCCCCCACCTCCAAACTGTGCTGCCTTGACAGTCCAATGGGAACTCTACATGCAGACATCAGCAACCTGGACCGGCAACTTTTCCTTACAGGGACAAGGACCGGTCTTTTTCTCGAGGAGCCTGTGGCCTTGAGTGGCCGGCCTCCTCCAAAAAATCCAAACGATTAAAGATATGTCCCAAACCTAACCTGCCCCCACCTCAAATTTGTGCTGCCCTGACAGTCCCAAGGGAACCCTACCTGCTGACATCAAGAACCTGGGTTGTCCATATTTCTTTCCTAGAAAAAATTGCTCGTGTCTTCCTGCAGGGGCCTTTATCCCAGAGTGGCCGGACGCCTCCAAAAAATCCAAACGATTAAAGATATGTCCCAGACCCAACCTGCCCCCACCTCAAACCTGTGCTGCCCTGACAGTCCCAAGGGAACCCTACAAACTGACATCAGCAACCTGGGCTGGCAACTTTTCCTTCACAGGGAAAAGGGACGGTGTTTGTCTTCAGGAACCTTTGTCCCAGTGTGGCCGGCCGCCTCCAAAATCTCCAAACGATTAAAGATATGTCCCAGACCCAACCTGCCCTGCACCTCAAATTTGTGCTGCCCCCGACAGTCTCAAGAGAACTCTACTAACTGACATCAGGAACCTGGTCTAGCAACTTTTCGTTCAAAGGGAAAAGGGCCGGTGTTTGTCTTCAGGAGCCTGGGTCCCAGGGTGGCCGGCTGCCTCCAAAAAATCCAAACGATTAAAGATATGTCCCAGACCCAACCTGCCCCCACCTCAAACCTGTGCTGCCCTGACAGTCCCTAGGGAACCCTACAAACTGACATCAGCAACCAGGGCTGGCAACTTTTCCTTCACAGGGAATACGGCCGGTGTTTGTCTCCAAGGGCCTTTGTCCCTGAGTGGCCGGACGCCTCCAAAAAATCCAAACGATTAAAGATATGTCCTAGACCCAACCGGCCCCCACCTCAAACTTGTGCTTCCATGACAGTCCCAAGGGAACTCTAAAATCTGACAAGAGGAACCTGCCTTGGAAACTTTTCCTTCACAGGGAAAATGGGTGGTCTTTTTCTCCATGAGCCTTTGGCCTTGAGTGGCTGGCCTCCTCCAAAAAATCCAAACGATGAAGGATAGGTCCCAGACCCAACATTCCCCCCACCTCTCACATGTGCTGCCCTGACAGTCCCAAGAGAACGCTATAAACTGACATGAGGAACCTGGGCTGGCAACTTTTCCTTCAAAGGGAAAAGGGCTGGTGTTTGTCCCTCGGGGCCTGTGGCCTGGAGTGGCCAGCCACCTCCAAAAATCCAAATGATTAAGGATCTGTCCCAGACCCTACCTGCCCCAACCTCAAAACCTGTGCTTCCCTGACAGTCCCAAGGGAACCCTACAAACTGACAGCAGGAACCAGGGCTGACCTTATATCTTTCCAAGAAAAAATGGCCAGTGTCTGTCTGATGGGGCCTTTGGCCTTGACTGGCCGGACGCCTCCAAAAATCCAAACGATTAAAGATATTTCCCAGACCCAACCTGCCCCCACCTCAAACCTGTGCTTCCCTGAGAGTCCCAAGGGAACCCTACAAACTGACATCAGCAACCAGGGCTGGCAACTTTTCCTTCACAGGGAATACGGCCGGTGTTTGTCTCCAAGGACCTGGGGCCCTGAGTAGCCGGATGCCTCCAAAAAATCCAAACAATTAAGGATATGTCCCAAACCCAACCGGCCCCCCACCTCTCACCTGTGCTACCTTGACTGTCCCAAGGGAACCCTTCAAAGTGACAGCAGGATCCTGGGCTGCACACTTCTCCTTCCCAGGGAAAATGGGGCCGGTGTTTTCCTGCAGGGGACTTTGTCCCTGAGTGGCCGGACGCCTCCAAAAAATCCAAACGATTAATGATATTTCCCAGACCCAACCTGCCCCCACCCTCAAAACTGTGCTGCCTTGACAGTCCAACGGGAACTCTACATGCAGACATCAGGAATCTGGGCTGACCTTATTTCTTTCCTAGAAAAAATTGCTTGTGTCTTCCTGCAGGGGCCTTTGTCCCTGAGTGGCCGGCCGCCTCCAAAAAATCCAAACGATTAAAGATATGTCCCAAACCTAACCTGCCCCCACCTCAAATTTGTGATGCCCTGACAGTCCCATGAGAACCCTAGCTGCTGACATCAGGAACCAGGGTTGACCAGATTTCTTTCCTAGAAAAAATTGCTCGTGTCTTCCTGCAGGGGCCTTTGTCCCTGAGTGGCCGGACGCCTCCGAAAAATCCAAACGATTAAAGATGTGTCCCAGACCCAACCTGCCCCCACCTCAAAGCTGTGCTGCCCTGACAGTTCCAAGGGAACCCTACAAACTGACATCAGCAACAAGGGCTGGCAACTTTCCCTTCACAGGGAATACAGCCGGAGTTTGTCTCCAAGGGCCTTTGTCCCTGAGTAGCCGTATGCCTCCAAAAAATCCAAATGATTAAAGATATGTCCCAGACCCAACCTGCCCCCACCTCAAATTTGTGCTGCCCCGACAGTCTCAAGAGAACTCTACTAACTGACATCAGGAACCTGGGCTGGCAACTTTTCGTTCAAAGGGAAAAGGGCCGGTGTTTGTCTTCAGGAGCCTGGGTCCCAGGGTGGCCGGCCGCCTCCAAAATATCCAAACGATTTAAGATATGTCCCAGACCCAACCTGCCCCCACCTCAAACCTGTGCTGCCTTGACAGTCCCAAGGGAACCCTACAAATTGACATCAGCAACCAGGGCTGGCAACTTTTCCTTCACAGGGAATACGGCCGGAGTTTGTCTCCAAGGGCATTTGTCCCTGAGTAGCCGGACGCCTCCAAAAAATCCAAACAATTAAGGATATGTCCCAGACCCAACCGGCCCCCACCTCAAACTTGTGCTTCCATGACAGTCCCAAGGGAACTCTAAAAACTGACAAGAGGAACCTGCCTTGGCAACTTTTCCTTCACAGGGAAAATGGGTGGTCTTTTTCTCCATGAGCCTGTGGCCTTGAGTGGCCGGCCTCCTCCAAAAAATCCAAACGATGAAGGATAGGTCCCAGACCCAACATTCCCCCACCTCTCACATGTGCTGCCCTGACAGTCCCAAGAGAACGCTATAAACTGACATGAGGAACCTGGGCTGGCAACTTTTCCTTCACAGGGAAAAGGGCCGGTGTTTGTCTCCAAGGGCCTTTGGCCTTGAGTGGCCGGACGCCTCCAAAAAATCCAAACGATTAAAGATATTTCCCAGACCCAACCTGCCCCCACCTCCAAACTGTGCTGCCTTGACAGTCCAATGGGAACTCTACATGCAGACATCAGCAACCTGGACCGGCAACTTTTCCTTACAGGGACAAGGACCGGTCTTTTTCTCGAGGAGCCTGTGGCCTTGAGTGGCCGGCCTCCTCCAAAAAATCCAAACGATTAAAGATATGTCCCAAACCTAACCTGCCCCCACCTCAAATTTGTGCTGCCCTGACAGTCCCAAAGGAACCCTACCTGCTGACATCAAGAACCTGGGTTGTCCATATTTCTTTCCTAGAAAAAATTGCTCGTGTTTTCCTGCAGGGGACTTTGTCCCTGAGTGGCCGGACGCCTCCAAAAAAATCCAAACGATTAATGATATTTCCCAGACCCAACCTGCCCCCACCTCAAAACTGTGCTGCCTTGACAGTCCAACGGGAACTCTACATGCAGACATCAGGAATCTGGGCTGACCTTATTTCTTTCCTAGAAAAAATTGCTTGTGTCTTCCTGCAGGGGCCTTTGTCCCTGAGTGGCCGGCCGCCTCCAAAAAATCCAAACGATTAAAGATATGTCCCAAACCTAACCTGCCCCCACCTCAAATTTGTGATGCCCTGACAGTCCCATGAGAACCCTAGCTGCTGACATCAGGAACCAGGGTTGACCAGATTTCTTTCCTAGAAAAAATTGCTCGTGTCTTCCTGCAGGGGCCTTTGTCCCTGAGTGGCCGGACGCCTCCGAAAAATCCAAACGATTAAAGATGTGTCCCAGACCCAACCTGCCCCCACCTCTCACATGTGCTGCCCTGACAGTTCCAAGGGAACCCTACAAACTGACATCAGCAACAAGGGCTGGCAACTTTCCCTTCACAGGGAATACAGCCGGAGTTTGTCTCCAAGGGCCTTTGTCCCTGAGTAGCCGTATGCCTCCAAAAAATCCAAATGATTAAAGATATGTCCCAGACCCAACCTGCCCCCACCTCAAATTTGTGCTGCCCCGACAGTCTCAAGAGAACTCTACTAACTGACATCAGGAACCTGGGCTGGCAACTTTTCGTTCAAAGGGAAAAGGGCGGTGTTTGTCTTCAGGAGCCTGGGTCCCAGGGTGGCCGGCCGCCTCCAAAATATCCAAACGATTTAAGATATGTCCCAGACCCAACCTGCCCCCACCTCAAACCTGTGCTGCCTTGACAGTCCCAAGGGAACCCTACAAATTGACATCAGCAACCAGGGCTGGCAACTTTTCCTTCACAGGGAATACGGCCGGAGTTTGTCTCCAAGGGCCTTTGTCCCTGAGTAGCCGGACGCCTCCAAAAAATCCAAACAATTAAGGATATGTCCCAGACCCAACCGGCCCCCACCTCAAACTTGTGCTTCCATGACAGTCCCAAGGGAACTCTAAAAACTGACAAGAGGAACCTGCCTTGGCAACTTTTCCTTCACAGGGAAAATGGGTGGTCTTTTTCTCCATGAGCCTGTGGCCTTGAGTGGCCGGCCTCCTCCAAAAAATCCAAACGATGAAGGATAGGTCCCAGACCCAACATTCCCCCACCTCTCACATGTGCTGCCCTGACAGTCCCAAGAGAACGCTATAAACTGACATGAGGAACCTGGGCTGGCAACTTTTCCTTCACAGGGAAAAGGTCCGGTGTTTGTCTCCAAGGGCCTTTGGCCTTGAGTGGCCGGACGCCTCCAAAAATCCAAACGATTAAAGATATTTCCCAGACCCAACCTGCCCCCACCTCCAAACTGTGCTGCCTTGACAGTCCAATGGGAACTCTACATGCAGACATCAGCAACCTGGACCGGCAACTTTTCCTTACAGGGACAAGGACCGGTCTTTTTCTCGAGGAGCCTGTGGCCTTGAGTGGCCGGCCTCCTCCAAAAAATCCAAACGATTAAAGATATGTCCCAAACCTAACCTGCCCCCACCTCAAATTTGTGCTGCCCTGACAGTCCCAAGGGAACCCTACCTGCTGACATCAAGAACCTGGGTTGTCCATATTTCTTTCCTAGAAAAAATTGCTCGTGTCTTCCTGCAGGGGCCTTTATCCCAGAGTGGCCGGACGCCTCCAAAAAATCCAAACGATTAAAGATATGTCCCAGACCCAACCTGCCCCCACCTCAAACCTGTGCTGCCCTGACAGTCCCAAGGGAACCCTACAAACTGACATCAGCAACCTGGGCTGGCAACTTTTCCTTCACAGGGAAAAGGGACGGTGTTTGTCTTCAGGAACCTTTGTCCCAGTGTGGCCGGCCGCCTCCAAAATCTCCAAACGATTAAAGATATGTCCCAGACCCAACCTGCCCTGCACCTCAAATTTGTGCTGCCCCGACAGTCTCAAGAGAACTCTACTAACTGACATCAGGAACCTGGTCTAGCAACTTTTCGTTCAAAGGGAAAAGGGCCGGTGTTTGTCTTCAGGAGCCTGGGTCCCAGGGTGGCCGGCTGCCTCCAAAAAATCCAAACGATTAAAGATATGTCCCAGACCCAACCTGCCCCCACCTCAAACCTGTGCTGCCCTGACAGTCCCTAGGGAACCCTACAAACTGACATCAGCAACCAGGGCTGGCAACTTTTCCTTCACAGGGAATACGGCCGGTGTTTGTCTCCAAGGGCCTTTGTCCCTGAGTGGCCGGACGCCTCCCAAAAAATCCAAACGATTAAAGATATGTCCTAGACCCAACCGGCCCCCACCTCAAACTTGTGCTTCCATGACAGTCCCAAGGGAACTCTAAAATCTGACAAGAGGAACCTGCCTTGGAAACTTTTCCTTCACAGGGAAAATGGGTGGTCTTTTTCTCCATGAGCCTTTGGCCTTGAGTGGCTGGCCTCCTCCAAAAAATCCAAACGATGAAGGATAGGTCCCAGACCCAACATTCCCCCACCTCTCACATGTGCTGCCCTGACAGTCCCAAGAGAACGCTATAAACTGACATGAGGAACCTGGGCTGGCAACTTTTCCTTCAAAGGGAAAAGGGCTGGTGTTTGTCCCTCGGGGCCTGTGGCCTGGAGTGGCCAGCCACCTCCAAAAATCCAAATGATTAAGGATCTGTCCCAGACCCTACCTGCCCCAACCTCAAAACCTGTGCTTCCCTGACAGTCCCAAGGGAACCCTACAAACTGACAGCAGGAACCAGGGCTGACCTTATATCTTTCCAAGAAAAAATGGCCAGTGTCTGTCTGATGGGGCCTTTGGCCTTGACTGGCCGGACGCCTCCAAAAATCCAAACGATTAAAGATATTTCCCAGACCCAACCTGCCCCCACCTCAAACCTGTGCTTCCCTGAGAGTCCCAAGGGAACCCTACAAACTGACATCAGCAACCAGGGCTGGCAACTTTTCCTTCACAGGGAATACGGCCGGTGTTTGTCTCCAAGGACCTGGGGCCCTGAGTAGCCGGATGCCTCCAAAAAATCCAAACAATTAAGGATATGTCCCAAACCCAACCGGCCCCCACCTCTCACCTGTGCTACCTTGACTGTCCCAAGGGAACCCTTCAAAGTGACAGCAGGATCCTGGGCTGCACACTTCTCCTTCCCAGGGAAAATGGGCCGGTGTTTTCCTGCAGGGGACTTTGTCCCTGAGTGGCCGGACGCCTCCAAAAAATCCAAAACGATTAATGATATTTCCCAGACCCAACCTGCCCCCACCTCAAAACTGTGCTGCCTTGACAGTCCAACGGGAACTCTACATGCAGACATCAGGAATCTGGGCTGACCTTATTTCTTTCCTAGAAAAAATTGCTTGTGTCTTCCTGCAGGGGCCTTTGTCCCTGAGTGGCCGGCCGCCTCCAAAAAATCCAAACGATTAAAGATATGTCCCAAACCTAACCTGCCCCCACCTCAAATTTGTGATGCCCTGACAGTCCCATGAGAACCCTAGCTGCTGACATCAGGAACCAGGGTTGACCAGATTTCTTTCCTAGAAAAAATTGCTCGTGTCTTCCTGCAGGGGCCTTTGTCCCTGAGTGGCCGGACGCCTCCGAAAAATCCAAACGATTAAAGATGTGTCCCAGACCCAACCTGCCCCCACCTCAAAGCTGTGCTGCCCTGACAGTTCCAAGGGAACCCTACAAACTGACATCAGCAACAAGGGCTGGCAACTTTCCCTTCACAGGGAATACAGCCGGAGTTTGTCTCCAAGGGCCTTTGTCCCTGAGTAGCCGTATGCCTCCAAAAAATCCAAATGATTAAAGATATGTCCCAGACCCAACCTGCCCCCACCTCAAATTTGTGCTGCCCCGACAGTCTCAAGAGAACTCTACTAACTGACATCAGGAACCTGGGCTGGCAACTTTTCGTTCAAAGGGAAAAGGGCCGGTGTTTGTCTTCAGGAGCCTGGGTCCCAGGGTGGCCGGCCCGCCTCCAAAATATCCAAACGATTTAAGATATGTCCCAGACCCAACCTGCCCCCACCTCAAACCTGTGCTGCCTTGACAGTCCCAAGGGAACCCTACAAATTGACATCAGCAACCAGGGCTGGCAACTTTTCCTTCACAGGGAATACGGCCGGAGTTTGTCTCCAAGGGCATTTGTCCCTGAGTAGCCGGACGCCTCCAAAAAATCCAAACAATTAAGGATATGTCCCAGACCCAACCGGCCCCCACCTCAAACTTGTGCTTCCATGACAGTCCCAAGGGAACTCTAAAAACTGACAAGAGGAACCTGCCTTGGCAACTTTTCCTTCACAGGGAAAATGGGTGGTCTTTTTCTCCATGAGCCTGTGGCCTTGAGTGGCCGGCCTCCTCCAAAAAATCCAAACGATGAAGGATAGGTCCCAGACCCAACATTCCCCCACCTCTCACATGTGCTGCCCTGACAGTCCCAAGAGAACGCTATAAACTGACATGAGGAACCTGGGCTGGCAACTTTTCCTTCACAGGGAAAAGGGCCGGTGTTTGTCTCCAAGGGCCTTTGGCCTTGAGTGGCCGGACGCCTCCAAAAAATCCAAACGATTAAAGATATTTCCCAGACCCAACCTGCCCCCACCTCCAAACTGTGCTGCCTTGACAGTCCAATGGGAACTCTACATGCAGACATCAGCAACCTGGACCGGCAACTTTTCCTTACAGGGACAAGGACCGGTCTTTTTCTCGAGGAGCCTGTGGCCTTGAGTGGCCGGCCTCCTCCAAAAAATCCAAACGATTAAAGATATGTCCCAAACCTAACCTGCCCCCACCTCAAATTTGTGCTGCCCTGACAGTCCCAAAGGAACCCTACCTGCTGACATCAAGAACCTGGGTTGTCCATATTTCTTTCCTAGAAAAAATTGCTCGTGTCTTCCTGCAGGGGCCTTTATCCCAGAGTGGCCGGACGCCTCCAAAAAATCCAAACGATTAAAGATATGTCCCAGACCCAACCTGCCCCCACCTCAAACCTGTGCTGCCCTGACAGTCCCAAGGGAACCCTACAAACTGACATCAGCAACCTGGGCTGGCAACTTTTCCTTCACAGGGAAAAGGGACGGTGTTTGTCTTCAGGAACCTTTGTCCCATTGTGGCCGGCCGCCTCCAAAATCTCCAAACGATTAAAGATATGTCCCAGACCCAACCTGCCCTGCACCTCAAATTTGTGCTGCCCCGACAGTCTCAAGAGAACTCTACTAACTGACATCAGGAACCTGGTCTAGCAACTTTTCGTTCAAAGGGAAAAGGGCCGGTGTTTGTCTTCAGGAGCCTGGGTCCCAGGGTGGCCGGCTGCCTCCAAAAAATCCAAACGATTAAAGATATGTCCCAGACCCAACCTGCCCCCACCTCAAACCTGTGCTGCCCTGACAGTCCCTAGGGAACCCTACAAACTGACATCAGCAACCAGGGCTGGCAACTTTTCCTTCACAGGGAATACGGCCGGTGTTTGTCTCCAAGGGCCTTTGTCCCTGAGTGGCCGGACGCCTCCAAAAAATCCAAACGATTAAAGATATGTCCTAGACCCAACCGGCCCCCACCTCAAACTTGTGCTTCCATGACAGTCCCAAGGGAACTCTAAAATCTGACAAGAGGAACCTGCCTTGGAAACTTTTCCTTCACAGGGAAAATGGGTGGTCTTTTTCTCCATGAGCCTTTGGCCTTGAGTGGCTGGCCTCCTCCAAAAAATCCAAACGATGAAGGATAGGTCCCAGACCCAACATTCCCCCACCTCTCACATGTGCTGCCCTGACAGTCCCAAGAGAACGCTATAAACTGACATGAGGAACCTGGGCTGGCAACTTTTCCTTCAAAGGGAAAAGGGCTGGTGTTTGTCCCTCGGGGCCTGTGGCCTGGAGTGGCCAGCCACCTCCAAAAATCCAAATGATTAAGGATCTGTCCCAGACCCTACCTGCCCCAACCTCAAAACCTGTGCTTCCCTGACAGTCCCAAGGGAACCCTACAAACTGACAGCAGGAACCAGGGCTGACCTTATATCTTTCCAAGAAAAAATGGCCAGTGTCTGTCTGATGGGGCCTTTGGCCTTGACTGGCCGGACGCCTCCAAAAATCCAAACGATTAAAGATATTTCCCAGACCCAACCTGCCCCCACCTCAAACCTGTGCTTCCCTGAGAGTCCCAAGGGAACCCTACAAACTGACATCAGCAACCAGGGCTGGCAACTTTTCCTTCACAGGGAAAAGGGCCGGTGTTTGTCTCCAAGGGCCTTTGGCCTTGAGTGGCCGGACGCCTCCAAAATATCCAAACGATTAAAGATATTTCCCAGACCCAACCTGCCCCCACCTCAAACTGTGCTTCCCTGACAGTCCCAAGGGAACCCTACAAACTGACATCAGCAACCAGGGCTGGCAACTTTTCCTTCACAGGGAATACGGCCGGTGTTTGTCTCCAAGGACCTGGAGCCCTGAGTAGCCGGATGCCTCCAAAAAATCCAAACAATTAAGGATATGTCCCAAACCCAACCGGCCCCCACCTCTCACCTGTGCTACCTTGACTGTCCCAAGGGAACCCTTCAAAGTGACAGCAGGATCCTGGGCTGCACACTTCTCCTTCCCAGGGAAAATGGGCCGGTGTTTTCCTGCAGGGGACTTTGTCCCTGAGTGGCCGGACGCCTCCAAAAAATCCAAACGATTAATGATATTTCCCAGACCCAACCTGCCCCCACCTCAAAACTGTGCTGCCTTGACAGTCCAACGGGAACTCTACATGCAGACATCAGGAATCTGGGCTGACCTTATTTCTTTCCTAGAAAAAATTGCTTGTGTCTTCCTGCAGGGGCCTTTGTCCCTGAGTGGCCGGCCGCCTCCAAAAAATCCAAACGATTAAAGATATGTCCCAAACCTAACCTGCCCCCACCTCAAATTAGAACCCTAGCTGCTGACATCAGGAACCAGGGTTGACCAGATTTCTTTCCTAGAAAAAATTGCTCGTGTCTTCCTGCAGGGGCCTTTGTCCCTGAGTGGCCGGACGCCTCCGAAAAATCCAAACGATTAAAGATGTGTCCCAGACCCAACCTGCCCCCACCTCAAACCTGTGCTGCCCTGACAGTTCCAAGGGAACCCTACAAACTGACATCAGCAACAAGGGCTGGCAAACTTTCCCTTCACAGGGAATACAGCCGGAGTTTGTCTCCAAGGGCCTTTGTCCCTGAGTAGCCGTATGCCTCCAAAAAATCCAAATGATTAAAGATATGTCCCAGACCCAACCTGCCCCCACCTCAAATTTGTGCTGCCCCGACAGTCTCAAGAGAACTCTACTAACTGACATCAGGAACCTGGGCTGGCAACTTTTCGTTCAAAGGGAAAAGGGCCGGTGTTTGTCTTCAGGAGCCTGGGTCCCAGGGTGGCCGGCCGCCTCCAAAATATCCAAACGATTTAAGATATGTCCCAGACCCAACCTGCCCCCACCTCAAACCTGTGCTGCCTTGACAGTCCCAAGGGAACCCTACAAATTGACATCAGCAACCAGGGCTGGCAACTTTTCCTTCACAGGGAATACGGCCGGAGTTTGTCTCCAAGGGCATTTGTCCCTGAGTAGCCGGACGCCTCCAAAAAATCCAAACAATTAAGGATATGTCCCAGACCCAACCGGCCCCCCACCTCAAACTTGTGCTTCCATGACAGTCGCCCAAGGGAACTCTAAAAACTGACAAGAGGAACCTGCCTTGGCAACTTTTCCTTCACAGGGAAAATGGGTGGTCTTTTTCTCCATGAGCCTGTGGCCTTGAGTGGCCGGCCTCCTCCAAAAAATCCAAACGATGAAGGATAGGTCCCAGACCCAACATTCCCCCACCTCTCACATGTGCTGCCCTGACAGTCCCAAGAGAACGCTATAAACTGACATGAGGAACCTGGGCTGGCAACTTTTCCTTCACAGGGAAAAGGGCTGGTGTTTGTCTCCAAGGGCCTTTGGCCTTGAGTGGCCGGACGCCTCCAAAAAATCCAAACGATTAAAGATATTTCCCAGACCCAACCTGCCCCCCACCTCCAAACTGTGCTGCCTTGACAGTCCAATGGGAACTCTACATGCAGACATCAGCAACCTGGACCGGCAACTTTTCCTTACAGGGGACAAGGACCGGTCTTTTTCTCGAGGAGCCTGTGGCCTTGAGTGGCCGGCCTCCTCCAAAAAATCCAAACGATTAAAGATATGTCCCAAACCTAACCTGCCCCCACCTCAAATTTGTGCTGCCCTGACAGTCCCAAAGGAACCCTACCTGCTGACATCAAGAACCTGGGTTGTCCATATTTCTTTCCTAGAAAAAATTGCTCGTGTCTTCCTGCAGGGGCCTTTATCCCAGAGTGGCCGGACGCCTCCAAAAAATCCAAACGATTAAAGATATGTCCCAGACCCAACCTGCCCCCACCTCAAACCTGTGCTGCCCTGACAGTCCCAAGGGAACCCTACAAACTGACATCAGCAACCTGGGCTGGCAACTTTTCCTTCACAGGGAAAAGGGACGGGTGTTTGTCTTCAGGAACCTTTGTCCCATTGTGGCCGGCCGCCTCCAAAATCTCCAAACGATTAAAGATATGTCCCAGACCCAACCTGCCCTGCACCTCAAATTTGTGCTGCCCCGACAGTCGCAAGAGAACTCTACTAACTGACATCAGGAACCTGGTCTAGCAACTTTTCGTTCAAAGGGAAAAGGGCCGTGTTTGTCTTCAGGAGCCCTGGGTCCCAGGGTGGCCGGCCGCCTCCAAAATATCCAAACGATTTAAGATATGTCCCAGACCCAACCTGCCCCCACCTCAAACCTGTGCTGCCTTGACAGTCCCAAGGGAA
The DNA here is from genome assembly GCF_031753505.1 of Anomalospiza imberbis. Taxonomy (NCBI): domain Eukaryota; kingdom Metazoa; phylum Chordata; class Aves; order Passeriformes; family Viduidae; genus Anomalospiza; species Anomalospiza imberbis. The sequence goes on along the minus strand of NW_027100439.1, from coordinate 30,996 downwards.
CCCTACAAATTGACATCAGCAACCAGGGCTGGCAACTTTTCCTTCACAGGGAATACGGCCGGAGTTTGTCTCCAAGGGCATTTTGTCCCTGAGTAGCCGGACGCCTCCAAAAAATCCAAACAATTAAGGATATGTCCCAGACCCAACCGGCCCCCCACCTCAAACTTGTGCTTCCATGACAGTCCCAAGGGAACTCTAAAAACTGACAAGAGGAACCTGCCTTGGCAACTTTTCCTTCACAGGGAAAATGGGTGGTCTTTTTCTCCATGAGCCTGTGGCCTTGAGTGGCCGGCCTCCTCCAAAAGAAATCCAAACGATGAAGGATAGGTCCCAGACCCAACATTCCCCCACCTCTCACATGTGCTGCCCTGACAGTCCCAAGAGAACGCTATCAAACTGACATGAGGAACCTGGGCTGGCAACTTTTCCTTCACAGGAAAAGGGCCGGTGTTTGTCTCCAAGGGCCTTTGGCCTTGAGTGGCCGGACGCCTCCAAAAATCCAAACGATTAAAGATATTTCCCAGACCCAACCTGCCCCCACCTCCAAACTGTGCTGCCTTGACAGTCCAATGGGAACTCTACATGCAGACATCAGCAACCTGGACCGGCAACTTTTCCTTACAGGGACAAGGACCGGTCTTTTTCTCGAGGAGCCTGTGGCCTTGAGTGGTCGGCCTCCTCCAAAAAATCCAAACGATTAAAGATATGTCCCAAACCTAACCTGCCCCCACCTCAAATTTGTGCTGCCCTGACAGTCCCAAGGGAACCCTACCTGCTGACATCAAGAACCTGGGTTGTCCATATTTCTTTCCTAGAAAAAATTGCTCGTGTCTTCCTGCAGGGGCCTTTATCCCAGAGTGGGCCGGACACCTCCAAAAAATCCAAACGATTAAAGATATGTCCCAGACCCAACCTGCCCCCACCTCAAACCTGTGCTGCCCTGACAGTCCCAAGGGAACCCTACAAACTGACATCAGCAACCTGGGCTGGCAACTTTTCCTTCACAGGGAAAAGGGACGGTGTTTGTCTTCAGGAACCTTTGTCCCATTGTGGCCGGCCGCCTCCAAAATCTCCAAACGATTAAAGATATGTCCCAGACCCAACCTGCCCTGCACCTCAAATTTGTGCTGCCCCGACAGTCGCAAGAGAACTCTACTAACTGACATCAGGAACCTGGTCTAGCAACTTTTCGTCTCAAAGGGAAAAGGGCCGGTGTTTGTCTTCAGGAGCCTGGGTCCCAGGGTGGCCGGCTGCCTCCAAAAAATCCAAACGATTAAAGATATGTCCCAGACCCAACCTGCCCCCACCTCAAACCTGTGCTGCCCTGACAGTCCCTAGGGAACCCTACAAACTGACATCAGCAACCAGGGCTGGCAACTTTTCCTTCACAGGGAATACGGCCGGTGTTTGTCTCCAAGGGCCTTTGTCCCTGAGTGGCCGGACGCCTCCAAAAAATCCAAACGATTAAAGATATGTCCTAGACCCAACCGGCCCCCACCTCAAACTTGTGCTTCCATGACAGTCCCAAGGGAACTCTAAAAACTGACAAGAGGAACCTGCCTTGGAAACTTTTTCCTTCACAGGGAAAATGGGTGGTCTTTTTCTCCATGAGCCTTTGGCCTTGAGTGGCTGGCCTCCTCCAAAAAATCCAAACGATGAAGGATAGGGTCCCAGACCCAACATTCCCCCGACCTCTCACATGTGCTGCCCTGACAGTCCCAAGAGAACGCTATAAACTGACATGAGGAACCTGGGCTGGCCTGGGCTGGCAACTTTTCCTTCAAAGGGAAAAGGGCTGGTGTTTGTCCCTCGGGGCCTGTGGCCTGGAGTGGCCAGCCACCTCCAAAAATCCAAATGATTAAGGATCTGTCCCAGACCCTACCTGCCCCAACCTCAAAACCTGTGCTTCCCTGACAGTCCCAAGGGAACCCTACAAACTGACAGCAGGAACCAGGGCTGACCTTATATCTTTCCAAGAAAAAATGGCCAGTGTCTGTCTGATGGGGCCTTTGGCCTTGACTGGCCGGACGCCTCCAAAAATCCAAACGATTAAAGATATTTCCCAGACCCAACCTGCCCCCACCTCAAACCTGTGCTTCCCTGAGAGTCCCAAGGGAACCCTACCAACTGACATCAGCAACCAGGGCTGGCAACTTTTCCTTCACAGGGAATACGGCCGGTGTTTGTCTCCAAGGACCTGGGGCCCTGAGTAGCCGGATGCCTCCAAAAAATCCAAACAATTAAGGATATGTCCCAAACCCAACCGGCCCCCACCTCTCACCTGTGCTACCTTGACTGTCCCAAGGGAACCCTTCAAAGTGACAGCAGGATCCTGGGCTGCACACTTCTCCTTCCCAGGGAAAATGGGCCGGTGTTTTCCTGCAGGGGACTTTGTCCCTGAGTGGCCGGACGCCTCCAAAAAATCCAAACGATTAATGATATTTCCCAGACCCAACCTGCCCCCACCTCAAAACTGTGCTGCCTTGACAGTCCAACGGGAACTCTACATGCAGACATCAGGAATCTGGGCTGACCTTATTTCTTTCCTAGAAAAAATTGCTTGTGTCTTCCTGCAGGGGCCTTTGTCCCTGAGTGGCCGGCCGCCTCCAAAAAATCCAAACGATTAAAGATATGTCCCAAACCTAACCTGCCCCCACCTCAAATTTGTGATGCCCTGACAGTCCCATGAGAACCCTAGCTGCTGACATCAGGAACCAGGGTTGACCAGATTTCTTTCCTAGAAAAAATTGCTCGTGTCTTCCTGCAGGGGCCTTTGTCCCTGAGTGGCCGGACGCCTCCGAAAAATCCAAACGATTAAAGATGTGTCCCAGACCCAACCTGCCCCCACCTCAAACCTGTGCTGCCCTGACAGTTCCAAGGGAACCCTACAAACTGACATCAGCAACAAGGGCTGGCAACTTTCCCTTCACAGGGAATACAGCCGGAGTTTGTCTCCAAGGGCCTTTGTCCCTGAGTAGCCGTATGCCTCCAAAAAATCCAAATGATTAAAGATATGTCCCAGACCCAACCTGCCCCCACCTCAAATTTGTGCTGCCCCGACAGTCTCAAGAGAACTCTACTAACTGACATCAGGAACCTGGGCTGGCAACTTTTCGTTCAAAGGGAAAAGGGCCGGTGTTTGTCTTCAGGAGCCTGGGTCCCAGGGTGGCCGGCCGCCTCCAAAATATCCAAACGATTTAAGATATGTCCCAGACCCAACCTGCCCCCACCTCAAACCTGTGCTGCCTTGACAGTCCCAAGGGAACCCTACAAATTGACATCAGCAACCAGGGCTGGCAACTTTTCCTTCACAGGGAATACGGCCGGAGTTTGTCTCCAAGGGCATTTGTCCCTGAGTAGCCGGACGCCTCCAAAAAATCCAAACAATTAAGGATATGTCCCAGACCCAACCGGCCCCCACCTCAAACTTGTGCTTCCATGACAGTCCCAAGGGAACTCTAAAAACTGACAAGAGGAACCTGCCTTGGCAACTTTTCCTTCACAGGGAAAATGGGTGGTCTTTTTCTCCATGAGCCTGTGGCCTTGAGTGGCCGGCCTCCTCCAAAAAATCCAAACGATGAAGGATAGGTCCCAGACCCAACATTCCCCCACCTCTCACATGTGCTGCCCTGACAGTCCCAAGAGAACGCTATAAACTGACATGAGGAACCTGGGCTGGCAACTTTTCCTTCACAGGGAAAAGGGCCGGTGTTTGTCTCCAAGGGCCTTTGGCCTTGAGTGGCCGGCCTCCTCCAAAAAATCCAAACGATTAAAGATATGTCCCAAACCTAACCTGCCCCCACCTCAAATTTGTGCTGCCCTGACAGTCCCAAGGGAACCCTACCTGCTGACATCAAGAACCTGGGTTGTCCATATTTCTTTCCTAGAAAAAATTGCTCGTGTCTTCCTGCAGGGGCCTTTATCCCAGAGTGGCCGGACGCCTCCAAAAAATCCAAACGATTAAAGATATGTCCCAGACCCAACCTGCCCCCACCTCAAACCTGTGCTGCCCTGACAGTCCCAAGGGAACCCTACAAACTGACATCAGCAACCTGGGCTGGCAACTTTTCCTTCACAGGGAAAAGGGACGGTGTTTGTCTTCAGGAACCTTTGTCCCAGTGTGGCCGGCCGCCTCCAAAATCTCCAAACGATTAAAGATATGTCCCAGACCCAACCTGCCCTGCACCTCAAATTTGTGCTGCCCCGACAGTCGCAAGAGAACTCTACTAACTGACATCAGGAACCTGGTCTAGCAACTTTTCGTTCAAAGGGAAAAGGGCCGGTGTTTGTCTTCAGGAGCCTGGGTCCCAGGGTGGCCGGCTGCCTCCAAAAAATCCAAACGATTAAAGATATGTCCCAGACCCAACCTGCCCCCACCTCAAACCTGTGCTGCCCTGACAGTCCCTAGGGAACCCTACAAACTGACATCAGCAACCAGGGCTGGCAACTTTTCCTTCACAGGGAATACGGCCGGTGTTTGTCTCCAAGGGCCTTTGTCCCTGAGTGGCCGGACGCCTCCAAAAAATCCAAACGATTAAAGATATGTCCTAGACCCAACCGGCCCCCACCTCAAACTTGTGCTTCCATGACAGTCCCAAGGGAACTCTAAAAACTGACAAGAGGAACCTGCCTTGGAAACTTTTCCTTCACAGGGAAAATGGGTGGTCTTTTTCTCCATGAGCCTTTGGCCTTGAGTGGCTGGCCTCCTCCAAAAAATCCAAACGATGAAGGATAGGTCCCAGACCCAACATTCCCCCACCTCTCACATGTGCTGCCCTGACAGTCTCAAGAGAACGCTATAAACTGACATGAGGAACCTGGGCTGGCAACTTTTCCTTCAAAGGGAAAAGGGCTGGTGTTTGTCCCTCGGGGCCTGTGGCCTGGAGTGGCCAGCCACCTCCAAAAATCCAAATGATTAAGGATCTGTCCCAGACCCTACCTGCCCCAACCTCAAAACCTGTGCTTCCCTGACAGTCCCAAGGGAACCCTACAAACTGACAGCAGGAACCAGGCTGACCTTATATCTTTCCAAGAAAAAATGGCCAGTGTCTGTCTGATGGGGCCTTTGGCCTTGACTGGCCGGACGCCTCCAAAAATCCAAACGATTAAAGATATTTCCCAGACCCAACCTGCCCCCACCTCAAACCTGTGCTTCCCTGAGAGTCCCAAGGGAACCCTACAAACTGACATCAGCAACCAGGGCTGGCAACTTTTCCTTCACAGGGAAAAGGGCCGGTGTTTGTCTCCAAGGGCCTTGGCCTTGAGTGGCCGGACGCCTCCAAAATATCCAAACGATTAAAGATATTTCCCAGACCCAACCTGCCCCCACCTCAAACTGTGCTTCCCTGACAGTCCCAAGGGAACCCTACAAACTGACATCAGCAACAAGGGCTGGCAACTTTTCCTTCACAGGGAATACGGCCGGTGTTTGTCTCCAAGGACCTGGGGCCCTGAGTAGCCGGATGCCTCCAAAAAATCCAAACAATTAAGGATATGTCCCAAACCCAACCGGCCCCCACCTCTCACCTGTGCTACCTTGACTGTCCCAAGGGAACCCTTCAAAGTGACAGCAGGATCCTGGGCTGCACACTTCTCCTTCCCAGGGAAAATGGGCCGGTGTTTTCCTGCAGGGGACTTTGTCCCTGAGTGGCCGGACGCCTCCAAAAAATCCAAACGATTAATGATATTTCCCAGACCCAACCTGCCCCCACCTCAAAACTGTGCTGCCTTGACAGTCCAACGGGAACTCTACATGCAGACATCAGGAATCTGGGCTGACCTTATTTCTTTCCTAGAAAAAATTGCTTGTGTCTTCCTGCAGGGGCCTTTGTCCCTGAGTGGCCGGCCGCCTCCAAAAAATCCAAACGATTAAAGATATGTCCCAAACCTAACCTGCCCCCACCTCAAATTTGTGCTGCCCTGACAGTCCCAAGGGAACCCTACCTGCTGACATCAAGAACCTGGGTTGTCCATATTTCTTTCCTAGAAAAAATTGCTCGTGTCTTCCTGCAGGGGCCTTTATCCCAGAGTGGCCGGACGCCTCCAAAAATCTCCAAACGATTAAAGATATGTCCCAGACCCACCTGCCCCCACCTCAAACCTGTGCTGCCCTGACAGTCCCAAGGGAACCCTACAAACTGACATCATCAACCTGGGCTGGCAACTTTTCCTTCACAGGGAAAAGGGCGGGTGTTTGTCTTCAGGAACCTTTGTCCCAGAGTGGCCGGCCGCCTCCAAAATCTCCAAACGATTAAAGATATGTCCCAGACCCAACCTGCCCTGCACCTCAAATTTGTGCTGCCCCGACAGTCTCAAGAGAACTCTACTAACTGACATCAGGAACCTGGTCTAGCAACTTTTCGTTCAAAGGGAAAAGGGCCGGTGTTTGTCTTCAGGAGCCTGGGTCCCAGGGTGGCCGGCTGCCTCCAAAAAATCCAAACGATTAAAGATATGTCCCAAACCTAACCTGCCCCCACCTCAAATTTGTGATGCCCTGACAGTCACATGAGAACCCTAGCTGCTGACATCAGGAACCAGGGTTGACCAGATTTCTTTCCTAGAAAAAATTGCTCGTGTCTTCCTGCAGGGGCCTTTGTCCCTGAGTGGCCGGACGCCTCCGAAAAATCCAAACGATTTAAGATGTGTCCCAGACCCAACCTGCCCCCACCTCAAACCTGTGCTGCCCTGACAGTTCCAAGGGAACCCTACAAACTGACATCAGCAACAAGGGCTGGCAACTTTCCCTTAACAGGGAATACGGCCGGTGTTTGTCTCCAAGGGCCTTTGTCCCTGAGTAGCCGTATGACTCCAAAAAATCCAAATGATTAAAGATATGTCCCAGACCCAACCTGCCCCACCTCAAATTTGTGCTGCCCCGACAGTCTCAAGAGAACTCTACTAACTGACATCAGGAACCTGGGCTGGCAACTTTTCGTTCAAAGGGAAAAGGGCAGGTATTTGTCTTCAGGAGCCTGGGTCCCCGGGTGGCCGGCCGCCTCCAAATATCCAAACGATTTAAGATATGTCCCAGACCCAACCTGCCCCCACCTCAAACCTGTGCTGCCTTGACAGTCCCAAGGGAACCCTACAAACTGACATCAGCAACCAGGGCTGGCAACTTTTCCTTCACAGGGAATACGGCCGGAGATTGTCTCCAAGGGCCTTTGTCCCTGAGTAGCCGGACGCCTCCAAAAAATCCAAACAATTAAGGATATGTCCCAGACCCAACCGGCCCCCACCTCAAACTTGTGCTTCCATGACATTCCCAAGGGAACTCTAAAAACTGACAAGAGGAATCTGCCTTGGAAACTTTTCCTTCACAGGGAAAATGGGTGGTCTTTTTCTCCATGAGCCTTTGGCCTTGAGTGGCCAGCCTCCTCCAAAAAATCCAAACGATGAAGGATAGGTCCCAGACCCAACATTCCCCCACCTCTCACATGTGCTGCCCTGACAGTCCCAAGAGAACGCTATAAACTGACATGAGGAACCTGGGCTGGCAACTTTTCCTTCACAGGGAAAAGGGCCGGTGTTTGTCTCCAAGGGCCTTTGGCCTTGAGTGGCCGGACGCCTCCAAAAATCCAAACGATTAAAGATATTTCCCAGACCCAACCTGCCCCCACCTCCAAACTGTGCTGCCTTGACAGTCCAATGGGAACTCTACATGCAGACATCAGCAACCTGGACCGGCAACTTTTCCTTACAGGGACAAGGACCGGTCTTTTTCTCGAGGAGCCTGTGGCCTTGAGTGGTCGGCCTCCTCCAAAAAATCCAAACGATTAAAGATATGTCCCAAACCTAACCTGCCCCCACCTCAAATTTGTGCTGCCCTGACAGTCCCAAGGGAACCCTACCTGCTGACATCAAGAACCTGGGTTGTCCATATTTCTTTCCTAGAAAAAATTGCTCGTGTCTTCCTGCAGGGGCCTTTATCCCAGAGTGGCCGGACGCCTCCAAAAAATCCAAACGATTAAAGATATGTCCCAGACCCAACCTGCCCCCACCTCAAACCTGTGCTGCCCTGACACAAACTGACATCAGCAACCTGGGCTGGCAACTTTTCCTTCACAGGGAAAAGGGACGGGTGTTTGTCTTCAGGAACCTTTGTCCCAGAGTGGCCGGCCGCCTCCAAAATCTCCAAACGATTAAAGATATGTCCCAGACCCAACCTGCCCTGCACCTCAAATTTGTGCTGCCCCGACAGTCTCAAGAGAACTCTACTAACTGACATCAGGAACCTGGTCTAGCAACTTTTCGTTCAAAGGGAAAAGGGCCGGTGTTTGTCTTCAGGAGCCTGGGTCCCAGGGTGGCCGGCTGCCTCCAAAAAATCCAAACGATTAAAGATATGTCCCAGACCCAACCTGCCCCCACCTCAAACCTGTGCTGCCCTGACAGTCCCAAGGGAACCCTACAAACTGACATCAGCAACCACGGCTGGCAACTTTTCCTTCACAGGGAATACGGCCGGTGTTTGTCTCCAAGGGCCTTTGTCCCTGAGTGGCCGGACGCCTCCAAAAAATCCAAACGATTAAAGATATGTCCTAGACCCAACCGGCCCCCCACCTCAAACTTGTGCTTCCATGACAGTCCCAAGGGAACTCTAAAAACTGACATCAGGAACCTGCCTTGGAAACTTTTCCTTCACAGGGAAAATGGGTGGTCTTTTTCTCCATGAGCCTTTGGCCTTGAGTGGCTGGCCTCCTCCAAAAAATCCAAACGATGAAGGATAGGTCCCAGACCCAACATTCCCCCCACCTCTCACATGTGCTGCCCTGACAGTCCCAAGAGAACGCTATAAACTGACATGAGGAACCTGGGCTGGCAACTTTTCCTTCAAAGGGAAAAGGGCTGGTGTTTGTCCCTCGGGGCCTGTGGCCTGGAGTGGCCAGCCACCTCCAAAAATCCAAATGATTAAGGATCTGTCCCAGACCCTACCTGCCCCAACCTCAAAACCTGTGCTTCCCTGACAGTCCCAAGGGAACCCTACAAACTGACAGCAGGAACCAGGGCTGACCTTATATCTTTCCAAGAAAAAATGGCCAGTGTCTGTCTGATGGGGCCTTTGGCCTTGACTGGCCGGACGCCTCCAAAAATCCAAACGATTAAAGATATTTCCCAGACCCAACCTGCCCCCACCTCAAACCTGTGCTTCCCTGAGAGTCCCAAGGGAACCCTACAAACTGACATCAGCAACCAGGGCTGGCAACTTTTCCTTCACAGGGAAAAGGGCCGGTGTTTGTCTCCAAGGGCCTTTGGCCTTGAGTGGCCGGACGCCTCCAAAATATCCAAACGATTAAAGATATTTCCCAGACCCAACCTGCCCCCACCTCAAACTGTGCTTCCCTGACAGTCCCAAGGGAACCCTACAAACTGACATCAGCAACAAGGGCTGGCAACTTTTCCTTCACAGGGAATACGGCCGGTGTTTGTCTCCAAGGACCTGGGGCCCTGAGTAGCCGGATGCCTCCAAAAAATCCAAACAATTAAGGATATGTCCCAAACCCAACCGGCCCCCACCTCTCACCTGTGCTACCTTGACTGTCCCAAGGGGAACCCTTCAAAGTGACAGCAGGATCCTGGGCTGCACACTTCTCCTTCCCAGGGAAAATGGGGCCGGGTGTTTTCCTGCAGGGGACTTTGTCCCCTGAGTGGCCGGACGCCTCCAAAAAATCCAAACGATTAATGATATTTCCCAGACCCAACCTGCCCCCACCTCAAAACTGTGCTGCCTTGACAGTCCAACGGGGACTCTACATGCAGACATCAGGAATCTGGGCTGACCTTATTTCTTTCCTAGAAAAAATTGCTTGTGTCTTCCTGCAGGGGCCTTTGTCCCTGAGTGGCCGGCCGCCTCCAAAAAATCCAAACGATTAAAGATATGTCCCAAACCTAACCTGCCCCCCACCTCAAATTTGTGATGCCCTGACAGTCCCATGAGAACCCTAGCTGCTGACATCAGGAACCAGGGTTGACCAGATTTCTTTCCTAGAAAAAATTGCTCGTGTCTTCCTGCAGGGGCCTTTGTCCCTGAGTGGCCGGACGCCTCCGAAAAATCCAAACGATTAAAGATGTGTCCCAGACCCAACCTGCCCCCACCTCAAACCTGTGCTGCCCTGACAGTTCCAAGGGAACCCTACAAACTGACATCAGCAACAAGGGCTGGCAACTTTCCCTTAACAGGGGAATACGGCCGGTGTTTGTCTCCAAGGGCCTTTGTCCCTGAGTAGCCGTATGCCTCCAAAAAATCCAAATGATTAAAGATATGTCCCAGACCCAACCTGCCCCCACCTCAAATTTGTGCTGCCCCGACAGTCTCAAGAGAACTCTACTAACTGACATCAGGAACCTGGGCTGGCAACTTTTCGTTCAAAGGGAAAAGGGCCGGTGTTTGTCTACAGGAGCCTGGGTCCCAGGGTGGCCGGCTGCCTCCAAAATATCCCAAACGATTTAAGATATGTCCCAGACCCAACCTGCCCCCACCTCAAACCTGTGCTGCCTTGACAGTCCCAAGGGAACCCTACAAATTGACATCAGCAACCAGGGCTGGCAACTTTTCCTTCACAGGGAATACGGCCGGAGATTGTCTCCAAGGGCCTTTGTCCCTGAGTAGCCGGACGCCTCCAAAAAATCCAAACAATTAAGGATATGTCCCAGACCCAACCGGCCCCCACCTCAAACTTGTGCTTCCATGACAGTCCCAAGGGAACTCTAAAAACTGACAAGAGGAATCTGCCTTGGAAACTTTTCCTTCACAGGGAAAATGGGTGGTCTTTTTCTCCATGAGCCTTTGGCCTTGAGTGGCCAGCCTCCTCCAAAAAATCCAAACGATGAAGGATAGGTCCCAGACCCAACATTCCCCCACCTCTCACATGTGCTGCCCTGACAGTCCCAAGAGAACGCTATAAACTGACATGAGGAACCTGGGCTGGCAACTTTTCCTTCAAAGGGAAAAGGGCTGGTGTTTGTCTCTCGGGGCCTGTGGCCTGGAGTGGCCAGCCGCCTCCAAAAATCCAAATGATTAAGGATCTGTCCCAGACCCAACCTGCCCCAACCTCAAAACCTGTGCTTCCCTGACAGTCCCAAGGGAACCCTACAAACTGACAGCAGGAACCAGGGCTGACCTTATATCTTTCCAAGAAAAAATGGCCAGTGTTTGTCTGAAGGGGTCTTTGGCCTTGACTGGCCGGACGCCTCCAAAAATCCAAACGATTAAAGATATTTCCCAGACCCAACCTGCCCCCACCTCAAACCTGTGCTTCCCTGACAGTCCCAAGGGAACCCTACAAACTGACATCAGCAACCAGGGCTGGCAACTTTTCCTTCACAGGGAATACGGCCGGTGTTTGTCTCCAAGGGCCTTTGTCCCTGAGTGGCCGGACGCCTCCAAAAAATCCAAACGATTAAAGATATGTCCCAGACCCAACCGGCCCACACCTCAAACTTGTGCTTCCATGACAGTCCCAAGGGAACTCTAAAAACTGACAAGAGGAACCTGCCTTGGAAACTTTTCCTTCACAGGGAATACGGCAGGTGTTTGTCTCCAAGGGCCTGTGGCCTTGAGTGGCCGGACGCCTCCAAAAAATCCAAACGATTAAAGATATTTCCCAGACCCAACCTGCCCCCACCTCCAAACTGTGCTGCCTTGACAGTCCAATGGGAACTCTACATGCAGACATCAGCAACCTGGACCGGCAACTTTTCCTTACAGGGACAAGGACCGGTCTTTTTTCTCGAGGAGCCTGTGGCCTTGAGTGGTCGGCCTCCTCCAAAAAATCCAAACGATTAAAGATATGTCCCAAACCTAACCTGCCCCCACCTCAAATTTGTGCTGCCCCTGACAGTCCCAAGGGAACCCTACTTGCTGACATCAAGAACCTGGGTTGACCAGATTTCTTTCCTAGAAAAAATTGCTCGTGTCTTCCTGCAGGGGCCTTTATCCCTGAGTGGCCGGACGCCTCCAAAAAATCCAAACGACTAAAGATATGTCCCAAACCTAACCTGCCCCCACCTCAAATTTGTGCTGCCCTGACAGTCCCAAGGGAACCCTACCTGCTGACATCAAGAACCTGGGTTGACCATATTTCTTTCCTAGAAAAAATTGCTCGTGTCTTCCTGCAGGGGCCTTTATCCCTGAGTGGCCGGACGCCTCCAAAAAATCCAAACGATTAAAGATATGTCCCAGACCCAACCTGCCCCCACCTCAAACCTGTGCTGCCCTGACAGTCCCAAGGGAACCCTACAAACTGACATCAGCAACCTGGGCTGGCAACTTTTCCTTCACAGGGAATACGGCCGGTGTTTGTCTCCAAGGACCTGGGGCCCTGAGTAGCCGGATGCCTCCAAAAAATCCAAAGAATTAAGGATATGTCCCAGACCCAACCGGCCCCCAGCTCTCACCTGTGCTACCTTGACTGTCCCAAGGGAACCCTTCAAAGTGACAGCAGGATCCTGGGCTGGACACTTTTCCTTCCCAGGGAAAATGGGCCGGTGTTTTCCTGCAGGGGACTTTGTCCCTGAGTGGCCGGCCGCCTCCAAAAAATCCAAACGATTAATGATATTTCCCAGACCCAACCTGCCCCCACCTCAAAACTGTGCTGCCTTGACAGTCCAACGGGAACTCTACATGCAGACATCAGGAATCTGGGCTGACCTTATTTCTTTCCTAGAAAAAATTGCTTGTGTCCTCCTGCAGGGGCCTTTGTCCCTGAGTGGCCGGCCGCCTCCAAAAAATCCAAACGATTAAAGATATGTCCCAAACCTAACCTGCCCCCACCTCAAATTTGTGCTGCCCTGACAGTCCCACGAGAACCCTAGCTGCTGACATCAGGAACCAGGGTTGACCAGATTTCTTTCCTAGAAAAAATTGCTCGTGTCTTCCTGCAGGGGCCTTTGTCCCTGAGTGGCCGGACGCCTCCGAAAAATCCCAAACGATTAAAGATGTGTCCCAGACCCAACCTGCCCCCACCTCAAACCTGTGCTGCCCTGACAGTCCCAAGGGAACCCTACAAACTGACATCAGCAACAAGGGCTGGCAACTTTTCCCTTAACAGGGAAAAGGGCCGGTGTTTGTCTCCAAGGGCCCTTTGTCCCTGTGTAGCCGTATGCCTCCAAAAAATCCAAATGATTAAAGATATGTCCCAGACCAAATCTGCCCCCACCTCAAATTTGTGCTGCCCCGACAGTCTCAAGAGAACTCTACTAACTGACATCAGGAACCTGGGCTGGCAACTTTTCGTTCAAAGGGAAAAGGGCCGGTGTTTGTCTTCAGGAGCCTGGGTCCCAGGGTGGCCGGCTGCCTCCAAAATATCCAAACGATTAAAGATATGTCCCAGACCCAACCTGCCCCCACCTCAAACCTGTGCTGCCCTGACAGTCCCAAGGGAACCCTACAAACTGACATCAGCAACCAGGGCTGGCAACTTTTCCTTCACAGGGAATACGGCCGGTGTTTGTCTCCAAGGGCCTTTGTCCCTGAGTAGCCGGCCGCCTCCAAAAAATCCAAACAATTAATGATATGTCCCAGACGCAACCGGCCCCCACCTCAAACTTGTGCTTCCATGACAGTCCCAAGGGAACTCTAAAAACTGACAAGAGGAACCTGCCTTGGAAACTTTTCCTTCACAGGGAAAATGGGTGGTCGTTTTTCTCCATGAGCCTTTGGCCTTGAGTGGCCGGCCTCCTCCAAAAAATCCAAACGATGAAGGATAGGTCCCAGACCCCAACATTCCCCCACCTCTCACATGTGCTGCCCTGACAGTCCCAAGAGAACGCTATAAACTGACATGAGGAACCTGGGCTGGCAACTTTTCCTTCAAAGGGAAAAGGGCTGGTGTTTGTCTCTCGGGGCGTGTGGCCTGGAGTGGCCAGCCGCCGCCAAAATCCAAATGATTAAGGATCTGTCCCAGACCCAACCTGCCCCAACCTCAAAACCTGTGCTTCCCTGACAGTCCCAAGGGAACCCTACAAACTGACAGAAGGAACCAGGGCTGACCTTATATCTTTCCAAGAAAAAATGGCCAGTGTTTGTCTGAAGGGGCCTTTGGCCTTGAGTGGCCGGACGCCTCCAAAAATCCAAACGATTAAAGATATTTCCCAGACCCAACCTGCCCCCACCTCAAACCTGTGCTTCCCTGACAGTCCCAAGGGAACCCTACAAACTGACATCAGCAACCAGGGCTGGCAACTTTTCCTTCACAGGGAAAAGGGCCGGTGTTTGTCTCCAAGGGCCTTTGGCCTTGAGTGGCCGGACGCCTCCAAAAAATCCAAACGATTAAAGATATTTCCCAGACCCAACCTGCCCCCACATCAAAGCTGTGCTGCCTTGACAGTCCAATGGGAACTCTACATGCAGACATCAGCAACCTGGACAGGCAACTTTTCCTTACAGGGACAAGGACCGGTCTTTTTCTCGAGGACCCTGTGGCCTTGAGTGGCCGGCCGCCTCCAAAAAATCCAAACGATTAAAGATATGTCCCAAACCTAACCTGCCCCCACCTCAAATTTGTGCTGCCCTGACAGTCCCAAGGGAACCCTACCTGCTGACATCAAGAACCTGGGTTGACCATATTTCTTTCCTAGAAAAAATTGCTCATGCCTTCCTGCAGGGGCCTTTATCCCTGAGTGGCCGGATGCCTCCAAAAAATCCAAACGATTAAAGATATGTCCCAGACCCAACCTGCCCCCACCTCAAATTTGTGCTGCCCTGACAGTCCCAAGGGAACCCTACCTGCTGACATCAAGAACCTGGGTTGTCCATATTTCTTTCCTAGAAAAAATTCGTGTCTTCCTGCAGGGGCCTTTATCCCAGAGTGGCCGGACGCCTCCAAAAAATCCAAACGATTAAAGATATGTCCCAGACCCAACCTGCCCCCACCTCAAACCTGTGCTGCCCTGACAGTCCCAAGGGAACCCTACAAACTGACATCAGCAACCTGGGCTGGCAACTTTTCCTTCACAGGGAAAAGGGACGGTGTTTGTCTTCAGGAACCTTTGTCCCAGAGTGGCCGGCCGCCTCCAAAATCTCCAAACGATTAAAGATATGTCCCAGACCCAACCTGCCCTGCACCTCAAATTTGTGCTGCCCCGACAGTCTCAAGAGAACTCTACTAACTGACATCAGGAACCTGGTCTAGCAACTTTTCGTTCAAAGGGAAAAGGGCCGGTGTTTGTCTTCAGGAGCCTGGGTCCCAGGGTGGCCGGCTGCCTCCAAAAAATCCAAACGATTAAAGATATGTCCCAGACCCAACCTGCCCCCACCTCAAACCTGTGCTGCCCTGACAGTCCCAAGGGAACCCTACAAACTGACATCAGCAACCAGGGCTGGCAACTTTTCCTTCACAGGGAATACGGCCGGTGTTTGTCTCCAAGGGCCTTTGTCCCTGAGTGGCCGGACGCCTCCAAAAAATCCAAACGATTAAAGATATGTCCTAGACCCAACCGGCCCCCACCTCAAACTTGTGCTTCCATGACAGTCCCAAGGGAACTCTAAAAACTGACATCAGGAACCTGCCTTGGAAACTTTTCCTTCACAGGGAAAATGGGTGGTCTTTTTCTCCATGAGCCTTTGGCCTTGAGTGGCTGGCCTCCTCCAAAAAATCCAAACGATGAAGGATAGGTCCCAGACCCAACATTCCCCCACCTCTCACATGTGCTGCCCTGACAGTCCCAAGAGAACGCTATAAACTGACATGAGGAACCTGGGCTGGCAACTTTTCCTTCAAAGGGAAAAGGGCTGGTGTTTGTCCCTCGGGGCCTGTGGCCTGGAGTGGCCAGCCACCTCCAAAAATCCAAATGATTAAGGATCTGTCCCAGACCCTACCTGCCCCAACCTCAAAACCTGTGCTTCCCTGACAGTCCCAAGGGAACCCTACAAACTGACAGCAGGAACCAGGGCTGACCTTATATCTTTCCAAGAAAAAATGGCCAGTGTCTGTCTGATGGGGCCTTTGGCCTTGACTGGCCGGACGCCTCCAAAAATCCAAACGATTAAAGATATTTCCCAGACCCAACCTGCCCCCACCTCAAACCTGTGCTTCCCTGAGAGTCCCAAGGGAACCCTACAAACTGACATCAGCAACCAGGGCTGGCAACTTTTCCTTCACAGGGAAAAGGGCCGGTGTTTGTCTCCAAGGGCCTTTGGCCTTGAGTGGCCGGACGCCTCCAAAATATCCAAACGATTAAAGATATTTCCCAGACCCAACCTGCCCCCACCTCAAACTGTGCTTCCCTGACAGTCCCAAGGGAACCCTACAAACTGACATCAGCAACAAGGGCTGGCAACTTTTCCTTCACAGGGAATACGGCCGGTGTTTGTCTCCAAGGACCTGGGGCCCTGAGTAGCCGGATGCCTCCAAAAAATCCAAACAATTAAGGATATGTCCCAAACCCAACCGGCCCCCACCTCTCACCTGTGCTACCTTGACTGTCCCAAGGGAACCCTTCAAAGTGACAGCAGGATCCTGGGCTGCACACTTCTCCTTCCCAGGGAAAATGGGCCGGTGTTTTCCTGCAGGGGACTTTGTCCCTGAGTGGCCGGACGCCTCCAAAAAATCCAAACGATTAATGATATTTCCCAGACCCAACCTGCCCCCACCTCAAAACTGTGCTGCCTTGACAGTCCAACGGGGACTCTACATGCAGACATCAGGAATCTGGGCTGACCTTATTTCTTTCCTAGAAAAAATTGCTTGTGTCTTCCTGCAGGGGCCTTTGTCCCTGAGTGGCCGGCCGCCTCCAAAAAATCCAAACGATTAAAGATATGTCCCAAACCTAACCTGCCCCCACCTCAAATTTGTGATGCCCTGACAGTCCCATGAGAACCCTAGCTGCTGACATCAGGAACCAGGGTTGACCAGATTTCTTTCCTAGAAAAAATTGCTCGTGTCTTCCTGCAGGGGCCTTTGTCCCTGAGTGGCCGGACGCCTCCGAAAAATCCAAACGATTAAAGATGTGTCCCAGACCCAACCTGCCCCCACCTCAAACCTGTGCTGCCCTGACAGTTCCAAGGGAACCCTACAAACTGACATCAGCAACAAGGGCTGGCAACTTTCCCTTAACAGGGAATACGGCCGGTGTTTGTCTCCAAGGGCCTTTGTCCCTGAGTAGCCGTATGCCTCCAAAAAATCCAAATGATTAAAGATATGTCCCAGACCCAACCTGCCCCCACCTCAAATTTGTGCTGCCCCGACAGTCTCAAGAGAACTCTACTAACTGACATCAGGAACCTGGGCTGGCAACTTTTCGTTCAAAGGGAAAAGGGCCGGTGTTTGTCTACAGGAGCCTGGGTCCCAGGGTGGCCGGCTGCCTCCAAAATATCCAAACGATTTAAGATATGTCCCAGACCCAACCTGCCCCCACCTCAAACCTG
The DNA here is from genome assembly GCF_031753505.1 of Anomalospiza imberbis. Lineage (NCBI taxonomy): Eukaryota > Metazoa > Chordata > Aves > Passeriformes > Viduidae > Anomalospiza > Anomalospiza imberbis. Next base: position 13,634 of record NW_027100439.1, on the reverse strand, counting down.
TGCTGCCTTGACAGTCCCAAGGGAACCCTACAAATTGACATCAGCAACCAGGGCTGGCAACTTTTCCTTCACAGGGAATACGGCCGGAGATTGTCTCCAAGGGCCTTTGTCCCTGAGTAGCCGGACGCCTCCAAAAAATCCAAACAATTAAGGATATGTCCCAGACCCAACCGGCCCCCACCTCAAACTTGTGCTTCCATGACAGTCCCAAGGGAACTCTAAAAACTGACAAGAGGAATCTGCCTTGGAAACTTTTCCTTCACAGGGAAAATGGGTGGTCTTTTTCTCCATGAGCCTTTGGCCTTGAGTGGCTGGCCTCCTCCAAAAAATCCAAACGATGAAGGATAGGTCCCAGACCCAACATTCCCCCACCTCTCACATGTGCTGCCCTGACAGTCCCAAGAGAACGCTATAAACTGACATGAGGAACCTGGGCTGGCAACTTTTCCTTCAAAGGGAAAAGGGCTGGTGTTTGTCTCTCGGGGCCTGTGGCCTGGAGTGGCCAGCCGCCTCCAAAAATCCAAATGATTAAGGATCTGTCCCAGACCCAACCTGCCCCAACCTCAAAACCTGTGCTTCCCTGACAGTCCCAAGGGAACCCTACAAACTGACAGCAGGAACCAGGGCTGACCTTATATCTTTCCAAGAAAAAATGGCCAGTGTTTGTCTGAAGGGGTCTTTGGCCTTGACTGGCCGGACGCCTCCAAAAATCCAAACGATTAAAGATATTTCCCAGACCCAACCTGCCCCCACCTCAAACCTGTGCTTCCCTGACAGTCCCAAGGGAACCCTACAAACTGACATCAGCAACCAGGGCTGGCAACTTTTCCTTCACAGGGAATACGGCCGGTGTTTGTCTCCAAGGGCCTTTGTCCCTGAGTGGCCGGACGCCTCCAAAAAATCCAAACGATTAAAGATATGTCCCAGACCCAACCGGCCCACACCTCAAACTTGTGCTTCCATGACAGTCCCAAGGGAACTCTAAAAACTGACAAGAGGAACCTGCCTTGGAAACTTTTCCTTCACAGGGAATACGGCAGGTGTTTGTCTCCAAGGGCCTGTGGCCTTGAGTGGCCGGACGCCTCCAAAAAATCCAAACGATTAAAGATATTTCCCAGACCCAACCTGCCCCCACCTCCAAACTGTGCTGCCTTGACAGTCCAATGGGAACTCTACATGCAGACATCAGCAACCTGGACCGGCAACTTTTCCTTACAGGGACAAGGACCGGTCTTTTTCTCGAGGAGCCTGTGGCCTTGAGTGGCCGGCTGCCTCCAAAAAATCCAAACGACTAAAGATATGTCCCAAACCTAACCTGCCCCCACCTCAAATTTGTGCTGCCCTGACAGTCCCAAGGGAACCCTACTTGCTGACATCAAGAACCTGGGTTGACCAGATTTCTTTCCTAGAAAAAATTGCTCGTGTCTTCCTGCAGGGGCCTTTATCCCTGAGTGGCCGGACGCCTCCAAAAAATCCAAACGACTAAAGATATGTCCCAAACCTAACCTGCCCCCACCTCAAATTTGTGCTGCCCTGACAGTCCCAAGGGAACCCTACCTGCTGACATCAAGAACCTGGGTTGACCATATTTCTTTCCTAGAAAAAATTGCTCGTGTCTTCCTGCAGGGGCCTTTATCCCTGAGTGGCCGGACGCCTCCAAAAAATCCAAACGATTAAAGATATGTCCCAGACCCAACCTGCCCCCACCTCAAACCTGTGCTGCCCTGACAGTCCCAAGGGAACCCTACAAACTGACATCAGCAACCTGGGCTGGCAACTTTTCCTTCACAGGGAATACGGCCGGTGTTTGTCTCCAAGGACCTGGGGCCCTGAGTAGCCGGATGCCTCCAAAAAATCCAAAGAATTAAGGATATGTCCCAGACCCAACCGGCCCCCAGCTCTCACCTGTGCTACCTTGACTGTCCCAAGGGAACCCTTCAAAGTGACAGCAGGATCCTGGGCTGGACACTTTTCCTTCCCAGGGAAAATGGGCCGGTGTTTTCCTGCAGGGGACTTTGTCCCTGAGTGGCCGGCCGCCTCCAAAAAATCCAAACGATTAATGATATTTCCCAGACCCAACCTGCCCCCACCTCAAAACTGTGCTGCCTTGACAGTCCAACGGGAACTCTACATGCAGACATCAGGAATCTGGGCTGACCTTATTTCTTTCCTAGAAAAAATTGCTTGTGTCCTCCTGCAGGGGCCTTTGTCCCTGAGTGGCCGGCCGCCTCCAAAAAATCCAAACGATTAAAGATATGTCCCAAACCTAACCTGCCCCCACCTCAAATTTGTGCTGCCCTGACAGTCCCACGAGAACCCTAGCTGCTGACATCAGGAACCAGGGTTGACCAGATTTCTTTCCTAGAAAAAATTGCTCGTGTCTTCCTGCAGGGGCCTTTGTCCCTGAGTGGCCGGACGCCTCCGAAAAATCCAAACGATTAAAGATGTGTCCCAGACCCAACCTGCCCCCACCTCAAACCTGTGCTGCCCTGACAGTCCCAAGGGAACCCTACAAACTGACATCAGCAACAAGGGCTGGCAACTTTCCCTTAACAGGGAAAAGGGCGGTGTTTGTCTCCAAGGGCCTTTGTCCCTGTGTAGCCGTATGCCTCCAAAAAATCCAAATGATTAAAGATATGTCCCAGACCAAATCTGCCCCCACCTCAAATTTGTGCTGCCCCGACAGTCTCAAGAGAACTCTACTAACTGACATCAGGAACCTGGGCTGGCAACTTTTCGTTCAAAGGGAAAAGGGCCGGTGTTTGTCTTCAGGAGCCTGGGTCCCAGGGTGGCCGGCTGCCTCCAAAATATCCAAACGATTAAAGATATGTCCCAGACCCAACCTGCCCCCACCTCAAACCTGTGCTGCCCTGACAGTCCCACGGGAACCCTACAAACTGACATCAGCAACCAGGGCTGGCAACTTTTCCTTCACAGGGAATACGGCCGGTGTTTGTCTCCAAGGGCCTTTGTCCCTGAGTAGCCGGCCGCCTCCAAAAAATCCAAACAATTAATGATATGTCCCAGACGCAACCGGCCCCCACCTCAAACTTGTGCTTCCATGACAGTCCCAAGGGAACTCTAAAAACTGACAAGAGGAACCTGCCTTGGAAACTTTTCCTTCACAGGGAAAATGGGTGGTCGTTTTCTCCATGAGCCTTTGGCCTTGAGTGGCCGGCCTCCTCCAAAAAATCCAAACGATGAAGGATAGGTCCCAGACCCAACATTCCCCCACCTCTCACATGTGCTGCCCTGACAGTCCCAAGAGAACGCTATAAACTGACATGAGGAACCTGGGCTGGCAACTTTTCCTTCAAAGGGAAAAGGGCTGGTGTTTGTCTCTCGGGGCGTGTGGCCTGGAGTGGCCAGCCGCCGCCAAAAATCCAAATGATTAAGGATCTGTCCCAGACCCAACCTGCCCCAACCTCAAAACCTGTGCTTCCCTGACAGTCCCAAGGGAACCCTACAAACTGACAGAAGGAACCAGGGCTGACCTTATATCTTTCCAAGAAAAAATGGCCAGTGTTTGTCTGAAGGGGCCTTTGGCCTTGAGTGGCCGGACGCCTCCAAAAATCCAAACGATTAAAGATATTTCCCAGACCCAACCTGCCCCCACCTCAAACCTGTGCTTCCCTGACAGTCCCAAGGGAACCCTACAAACTGACATCAGCAACCAGGGCTGGCAACTTTTCCTTCACAGGGAAAAGGGCCGGTGTTTGTCTCCAAGGGCCTTTGGCCTTGAGTGGCCGGACGCCTCCAAAAAATCCAAACGATTAAAGATATTTCCCAGACCCAACCTGCCCCCACATCAAAGCTGTGCTGCCTTGACAGTCCAATGGGAACTCTACATGCAGACATCAGCAACCTGGACAGGCAACTTTTCCTTACAGGGACAAGGACCGGTCTTTTTCTCGAGGACCCTGTGGCCTTGAGTGGCCGGCCGCCTCCAAAAAATCCAAACGATTAAAGATATGTCCCAAACCTAACCTGCCCCCACCTCAAATTTGTGCTGCCCTGACAGTCCCAAGGGAACCCTACCTGCTGACATCAAGAACCTGGGTTGACCATATTTCTTTCCTAGAAAAAATTGCTCATGCCTTCCTGCAGGGGCCTTTATCCCTGAGTGGCCGGATGCCTCCAAAAAATCCAAACGATTAAAGATATGTCCCAGACCCAACCTGCCCCCACCTCAAATTTGTGCTGCCCTGACAGTCCCAAGGGAACCCTACCTGCTGACATCAAGAACCTGGGTTGACCATATTTCTTTCCTAGAAAAAATTGCTCGTGTCTTCCTGCAGGGGCCTTTATCCCAGAGTGGCCGGACGCCTCCAAAAAATCCAAACGATTAATGATATTTCCCAGACCCAACCTGCCCCCACCTCAAAACTGTGCTGCCTTGACAGTCCAACGGGAACTCTACATGCAGACATCAGGAATCTGGGCTGACCTTATTTCTTTCCTAGAAAAAATTGCTTGTGTCTTCCTGCAGGGGCCTTTGTCCCTGAGTGGCCGGCCGCCTCCAAAAAATCCAAACGATTAAAGATATGTCCCAAACCTAACCTGCCCCCACCTCAAATTTGTGATGCCCTGACAGTCCCATGAGAACCCTAGCTGCTGACATCAGGAACCAGGGTTGACCAGATTTCTTTCCTAGAAAAAATTGCTCGTGTCTTCCTGCAGGTGCCTTTGTCCCTGAGTGGCCGGACGCCTCCAAAAAATCCAAACGATTAAAGATGTGTCCCAGACCCAACCTGCCCCCACCTCAAACCTGTGCTGCCCTGACAGTTCCAAGGGAACCCTACAAACTGACATCAGCAACAAGGGCTGGCAACTTTCCCTTAACAGGGAATACGGCCGGTGTTTGTCTCCAAGGGCCTTTGTCCCTGAGTAGCCGTATGACTCCAAAAAATCCAAATGATTAAAGATATGTCCCAGACCCAACCTGCCCCCACCTCAAATTTGTGCTGCCCCGACTGTCTCAAGAGAACTCTACTAACTGACATCAGGAACCTGGGCTGGCAACTTTTCGTTCAAAGGGAAAAGGGCCGGTGTTTGTCTTCAGGAGCCTGGGTCCCAGGGTGGCCGGCCGCCTCCAAAATATCCAAACGATTAAAGATATGTCCCAGACCCAACCTGCCCCCACCTCAAACCTGTGCTGCCCTGACAGTCCCTAGGGAACCCTACAAACTGACATCAGCAACCAGGGCTGGCAACTTTTCCTTCACAGGGAATACGGCCGGTGTTTGTCTCCAAGGGCCTTTGTCCCTGAGTGGCCGGACGCCTCCAAAAAATCCAAACGATTAAAGATATGTCCTAGACCCAACCGGCCCCCACCTCAAACTTGTGCTTCCATGACAGTCCCAAGGGAACTCTAAAAACTGACAAGAGGAACCTGCCTTGGAAACTTTTCCTTCACAGGGAAAATGGGTGGTCTTTTTCTCCATGAGCCTTTGGCCTTGAGTGGCTGGCCTCCTCCAAAAAATCCAAACGATGAAGGATAGGTCCCAGACCCAACATTCCCCCACCTCTCACATGTGCTGCCCTGACAGTCCCAAGAGAACGCTATAAACTGACATGAGGAACCTGGGCTGGCAACTTTTCCTTCAAAGGGAAAAGGGCTGGTGTTTGTCCCTCGGGGCCTGTGGCCTGGAGTGGCCAGCCACCTCCAAAAATCCAAATGATTAAGGATCTGTCCCAGACCCTACCTGCCCCAACCTCAAAACCTGTGCTTCCCTGACAGTCCCAAGGGAACCCTACAAACTGACAGCAGGAACCAGGGCTGACCTTATATCTTTCCAAGAAAAAATGGCCAGTGTCTGTCTGATGGGGCCTTTGGCCTTGACTGGCCGGACGCCTCCAAAAATCCAAACGATTAAAGATATTTCCCAGACCCAACCTGCCCCCACCTCAAACCTGTGCTTCCCTGAGAGTCCCAAGGGAACCCTACAAACTGACATCAGCAACCAGGGCTGGCAACTTTTCCTTCACAGGGAAAAGGGCCGGTGTTTGTCTCCAAGGGCCTTTGGCCTTGAGTGGCCGGACGCCTCCAAAATATCCAAACGATTAAAGATATGTCCCAGACCCAACCTGCCCCCACCTCAAACTGTGCTTCCCTGACAGTCCCAAGGGAACCCTACAAACTGACATCAGCAACAAGGGCTGGCAACTTTTCCTTCACAGGGAATACGGCCGGTGTTTGTCTCCAAGGACCTGGGGCCCTGAGTAGCGGATGCCTCCAAAAAATCCAAACAATTAAGGATATGTCCCAAACCCAACCGGCCCCCACCTCTCACCTGTGCTACCTTGACTGTCCCAAGGGAACCCTTCAAAGTGACAGCAGGATCCTGGGCTGCACACTTCTCCTTCCCAGGGAAAATGGGCCGGTGTTTTCCTGCAGGGGACTTTGTCCCTGAGTGGCCGGACGCCTCCAAAAAATCCAAACGATTAATGATATTTCCCAGACCCAACCTGCCCCCACCTCAAAACTGTGCTGCCTTGACAGTCCAACGGGGACTCTACATGCAGACATCAGGAATCTGGGCTGACCTTATTTCTTTCCTAGAAAAAATTGCTTGTGTCTTCCTGCAGGGGCCTTTGTCCCTGAGTGGCCGGCCGCCTCCAAAAAATCCAAACGATTAAAGATATGTCCCAAACCTAACCTGCCCCCACCTCAAATTTGTGATGCCCTGACAGTCCCATGAGAACCCTAGCTGCTGACATCAGGAACCAGGGTTGACCAGATTTCTTTCCTAGAAAAAATTGCTCGTGTCTTCCTGCAGGGGCCTTTGTCCCTGAGTGGCCGGACGCCTCCGAAAAATCCAAACGATTAAAGATGTGTCCCAGACCCAACCTGCCCCCACCTCAAACCTGTGCTGCCCTGACAGTTCCAAGGGAACCCTACAAACTGACATCAGCAACAAGGGCTGGCAACTTTCCCTTAACAGGGAATACGGCCGGTGTTTGTCTCCAAGGGCCTTTGTCCCTGAGTAGCCGTATGCCTCCAAAAAATCCAAATGATTAAAGATATGTCCCAGACCCAACCTGCCCCCACCTCAAATTTGTGCTGCCCCGACAGTCTCAAGAGAACTCTACTAACTGACATCAGCAACCAGGGCTGGCAACTTTTCGTTCAAAGGGAAAAGGGCCGGTGTTTGTCTACAGGAGCCTGGGTCCCAGGGTGCCCGGCTGCCTCCAAAATATCCAAACGATTTAAGATATGTCCCAGACCCAACCTGCCCCCACCTCAAACCTGTGCTGCCTTGACAGTCCCAAGGGAACCCTACAAACTGACATCAGCAACCAGGGCTGGCAACTTTTCCTTCACAGGGAATACGGCCGGAGATTGTCTCCAAGGGCCTTTGTCCCTGAGTAGCCGGACGCCTCCAAAAAATCCAAACAATTAAGGATATGTCCCAGACCCAACCGGCCCCCACCTCAAACTTGTGCTTCCATGACAGTCCCAAGGGAACTCTAAAAACTGACAAGAGGAATCTGCCTTGGAAACTTTTCCTTCACAGGGAAAATGGGTGGTCTTTTTCTCCATGAGCCTTTGGCCTTGAGTGGCTGGCCTCCTCCAAAAAATCCAAACGATGAAGGATAGGTCCCAGACCCAACATTCCCCCACCTCTCACATGTGCTGCCCTGACAGTCCCAAGAGAACGCTATAAACTGACATGAGGAACCTGGGCTGGCAACTTTTCCTTCAAAGGGAAAAGGGCTGGTGTTTGTCTCTCGGGGCCTGTGGCCTGGAGTGGCCAGCCGCCTCCAAAAATCCAAATGATTAAGGATCTGTCCCAGACCCAACCTGCCCCAACCTCAAAACCTGTGCTTCCCTGACAGTCCCAAGGGAACCCTACAAACTGACAGCAGGAACCAGGGCTGACCTTATATCTTTCCAAGAAAAAATGGCCAGTGTTTGTCTGAAGGGGCCTTTGGCCTTGACTGGCCGGACGCCTCCAAAAATCCAAACGATTAAAGATATTTCCCAGACCCAACCTGCCCCCACCTCAAACCTGTGCTTCCCTGACAGTCCCAAGGGAACCCTACAAACTGACATCAGCAACCAGGTCTGGCAAGTTTTCCTTCACAGGGAATACGGCCGGTGTTTGTCTCCAAGGGCCTTTGTCCCTGAGTGGCCGGACGCCTCCAAAAAATCCAAACGATTAAAGATATGTCCCAGACCCAACCGGCCCACACCTCAAACTTGTGCTTCCATGACAGTCCCAAGGGAACTCTAAAAACTGACAAGAGGAACCTGCCTTGGAAACTTTTCCTTCACAGGGAATACGGCAGGTGTTTGTCTCCAAGGGCCTGTGGCCTTGAGTGGCCGGACGCCTCCAAAAAATCCAAACGATTAAAGATATTTCCCAGACCCAACCTGCCCCCACCTCCAAACTGTGCTGCCTTGACAGTCCAATGGGAACTCTACATGCAGACATCAGCAACCTGGACCGGCAACTTTTCCTTACAGGGACAAGGACCGGTCTTTTTCCTCGAGGAGCCTGTGGCCTTGAGTGGCCGGCTGCCTCCAAAAAATCCAAACGACTAAAGATATGTCCCAAACCTAACCTGCCCCCACCTCAAATTTGTGCTGCCCTGACAGTCCCAAGGGAACCCTACTTGCTGACATCAAGAACCTGGGTTGACCATATTTCTTTCCTAGAAAAAATTGCTCGTGTCTTCCTGCAGGGGCCTTTATCCCTGAGTGGCCGGACGCCTCCAAAAAATCCAAACGACTAAAGATATGTCCCAAACCTAACCTGCCCCCACCTCAAATTTGTGCTGCCCTGACAGTCCCAAGGGAACCCTACCTGCTGACATCAAGAACCTGGGTTGACCATATTTCTTTCCTAGAAAAAATTGCTCGTGTCTTCCTGCAGGGGCCTTTATCCCTGAGTGGCCGGACGCCTCCAAAAAATCCAAACGATTAAAGATATGTCCCAGACCCAACCTGCCCCCACCTCAAACCTGTGCTGCCCTGACAGTCCCAAGGGAACCCTACAAACTGACATCAGCAACCTGGGCTGGCAACTTTTCCTTCACAGGGAATACGGCCGGTGTTTGTCTCCAAGGACCTGGGGCCCTGAGTAGCCGGATGCCTCCAAAAAATCCAAAGAATTAAGGATATGTCCCAGACCCAACCGGCCCCCAGCTCTCACCTGTGCTACCTTGACTGTCCCAAGGGAACCCTTCAAAGTGACAGCAGGATCCTGGGCTGGACACTTTTCCTTCCCAGGGAAAATGGGCCGGTGTTTTCCTGCAGGGGACTTTGTCCCTGAGTGGCCGGACGCCTCCAAAAAAATCCAAACGATTAATGATATTTCCCAGACCCAACCTGCCCCCACCTCAAAACTGTGCTGCCTTGACAGTCCAACGGGAACTCTACATGCAGACATCAGGAATCTGGGCTGACCTTATTTCTTTCCTAGAAAAAATTGCTTGTGTCCTCCTGCAGGGGCCTTTGTCCCTGAGTGGCCGGCCGCCTCCAAAAAATCCAAACGATTAAAGATATGTCCCAAACCTAACCTGCCCCCACCTCAAATTTGTGCTGCCCTGACAGTCCCACGAGAACCCTAGCTGCTGACATCAGGAACCAGGGTTGACCAGATTTCTTTCCTAGAAAAAATTGCTCGTGTCTTCCTGCAGGGGCCTTTATCCCTGAGTGGCCGGACGCCTCCGAAAAATCCAAACGATTAAAGATGTGTCCCAGACCCAACCTGCCCCCACCTCAAACCTGTGCTGCCCTGACAGTCCCAAGGGAACCCTACAAACTGACATCAGCAACAAGGGCTGGCAACTTTCCCTTAACAGGGAAAAGGGCCGGTGTTTGTCTCCAAGGGCCTTTGTCCCTGTGTAGCCGTATGCCTCCAAAAAATCCAAATGATTAAAGATATGTCCCAGACCCAACCTGCCCCCACCTCAAATTTGTGCTGCCCCGACAGTCTCAAGAGAACTCTACTAACTGACATCAGGAACCTGGGCTGGCAACTTTTCGTTCAAAGGGAAAAGGGCCGGTGTTTGTCTTCAGGAGCCTGGGTCCCAGGGTGGCCGGCTGCCTCCAAAATATCCAAACGATTAAAGATATGTCCCAGACCCAACCTGCCCCCACCTCCAAACTGTGCTGCCTTGACAGTCCAATGGGAACTCTACATGCAGACATCAGCACCTGGACCGGCAACTTTTCCTTACAGGGACAAGGACCGGTCTTTTTCTCGAGGAGCCTGTGGCCTTGAGTGGCCGGCTGCCTCCAAAAAATCCAAACGACTAAAGATATGTCCCAAACCTAACCTGCCCCCACCTCAAATTTGTGCTGCCCTGACAGTCCCAAGGGAACCCTACTTGCTGACATCAAGAACCTGGGTTGACCATATTTCTTTCCTAGAAAAAATTGCTCGTGTCTTCCTGCAGGGGCCTTTATCCCTGAGTGGCCGGACGCCTCCAAAAAATCCAAACGACTAAAGATATGTCCCAAACCTAACCTGCCCCCACCTCAAATTTGTGCTGCCCTGACAGTCCCAAGGGAACCCTACCTGCTGACATCAAGAACCTGGGTTGACCATATTTCTTTCCTAGAAAAAATTGCTCGTGTCTTCCTGCAGGGGCCTTTATCCCTGAGTGGCCGGACGCCTCCAAAAAATCCAAACGATTAAAGATATGTCCCAGACCCAACCTGCCCCCACCTCAAACCTGTGCTGCCCTGACAGTCCCAAGGGAACCCTACAAACTGACATCAGCAACCTGGGCTGGCAACTTTTCCTTCACAGGGAATACGGCCGGTGTTTGTCTCCAAGGACGTGGGGCCCTGAGTAGCCGGATGCCTCCAAAAAATCCAAAGAATTAAGGATATGTCCCAGACCCAACCGGCCCCCAGCTCTCACCTGTGCTACCTTGACTGTCCCAAGGGAACCCTTCAAAGTGACAGCAGGATCCTGGGCTGGACACTTTTCCTTCCCAGGGAAAATGGGCCGGTGTTTTCCTGCAGGGGACTTTGTCCCTGAGTGGCCGGACGCCTCCAAAAAATCCAAACGATTAATGATATTTCCCAGACCCAACCTGCCCCCACCTCAAAACTGTGCTGCCTTGACAGTCCAACGGGAACTCTACATGCAGACATCAGGAATCTGGGCTGACCTTATTTCTTTCCTAGAAAAAATTGCTTGTGTCCTCCTGCAGGGGCCTTTGTCCCTGAGTGGCCGGCCGCCTCCAAAAAATCCAAACGATTAAAGATATGTCCCAAACCTAACCTGCCCCCACCTCAAATTTGTGCTGCCCTGACAGTCCCACGAGAACCCTAGCTGCTGACATCAGGAACCAGGGTTGACCAGATTTCTTTCCTAGAAAAAATTGCTCGTGTCTTCCTGCAGGGGCCTTTGTCCCTGAGTGGCCGGACGCCTCCGAAAAATCCAAACGATTAAAGATGTGTCCCAGACCCAACCTGCCCCCACCTCAAACCTGTGCTGCCCTGACAGTCCCAAGGGAACCCTACAAACTGACATCAGCAACAAGGGCTGGCAACTTTCCCTTAACAGGGAAAAGGGCCGGTGTTTGTCTCCAAGGGCCTTTGTCCCTGTGTAGCCGTATGCCTCCAAAAAATCCAAATGATTAAAGATATGTCCCAGACCCAACCTGCCCCCACCTCAAATTTGTGCTGCCCCGACAGTCTCAAGAGAACTCTACTAACTGACATCAGGAACCTGGGCTGGCAACTTTTCGTTCAAAGGGAAAAGGGCCGGTGTTTGTCTTCAGGAGCCTGGGTCCCAGGGTGGCCGGCTGCCTCCAAAATATCCAAACGATTAAAGATATGTCCCAGACCCAACCTGCCCCCACCTCAAACCTGTGCTGCCCTGACAGTCCCAAGGGAACCCTACAAACTGACATCAGCAACCAGGGCTGGCAACTTTTCCTTCACAGGGAATACGGCCGGTGTTTGTCTCCAAGGGCCTTTGTCCCTGAGTAGCCGGCCGCCTCCAAAAAATCCAAACAATTAATGATATGTCCCAGACGCAACCGGCCCCCACCTCAAACTTGTGCTTCCATGACAGTCCCAAGGGAACTCTAAAAACTGACAAGAGGAACCTGCCTTGGAAACTTTTCCTTCACAGGGAAAATGGGTGGTCTTTTTCTCCATGAGCCTTTGGCCTTGAGTGGCTGACCTCCTCCAAAAAATCCAAACGATGAAGGATAGGTCCCAGACCCAACATTCCCCCACCTCTCACATGTGCTGCCCTGACAGTCCCAAGAGAACGCTATAAACTGACATGAGGAACCTGGGCTGGCAACTTTTCCTTCAAAGGGAAAAGGGCTGGTGTTTGTCTCTCGGGGCCTGTGGCCTGGAGTGGCCAGCCGCCGCCAAAAATCCAAATGATTAAGGATCTGTCCCAGACCCAACCTGCCCCAACCTCAAAACCTGTGCTTCCCTGACAGTCCCAAGGGAACCCTACAAACTGACAGAAGGAACCAGGGCTGACCTTATATCTTTCCAAGAAAAAATGGCCAGTGTTTGTCTGAAGGGGCCTTTGGCCTTGAGTGGCCGGACGCCTCCAAAAATCCAAACGATTAAAGATATTTCCCAGACCCAACCTGCCCCCACCTCAAACCTGTGCTTCCCTGACAGTCCCAAGGGAACCCTACAAACTGACATCAGCAACCAGGGCTGGCAACTTTTCCTTCACAGGGAAAAGGGCCGGTGTTTGTCTCCAAGGGCCTTTGGCCTTGAGTGGCCGGACGCCTCCAAAAAATCCAAACGATTAAAGATATTTCCCAGACCCAACCTGCCCCCACATCAAAACTGTGCTGCCTTGACAGTCCAATGGGAACTCTACATGCAGACATCAGCAACCTGGACAGGCAACTTTTCCTTACAGGGACAAGGACCGGTCTTTTTCTCTAGGAGCCTGTGGCCTTGAGTGGCCGGCTGCCTCCAAAAAAATCCAAACGATTAAAGATATGTCCCAAACCTAACCTGCCCCCACCTCAAATTTGTGCTGCCCTGACAGTCCCAAGGGAACCCTACCTGCTGACATCAAGAACCTGGGTTGACCATATTTCTTTCCTAGAAAAAATTGCTCGTGTCTTCCTGCAGGGGACTTTATCCCAGAGTGGCCGGACGCCTCCAAAAAATCCAAACGATTAATGATATTTCCCAGACCCAACCTGCCCCCACCTCAAAACTGTGCTGCCTTGACAGTCCAACGGAACTCTACATGCAGACATCAGGAATCTGGGCTGACCTTATTTCTTTCCTAGGAAAAATTGCTTGTGTCTTCCTGCAGGGGCCTTTGTCCCTGAGTGGCCGGCCGCCTCCAAAAAATCCAAACGATTAAAGATATGTCCCAAACCTAACCTGCCCCCACCTCAAATTTGTGATGCCCTGACAGTCCCATGAGAACCCTAGCTGCTGACATCAGGAACCAGGGTTGACCAGATTTCTTTCCTAGAAAAAATTGCTCGTGTCTTCCTGCAGGTGCCTTTGTCCCTGAGTGGCCGGACGCCTCCAAAAAATCCAAACGATTAAAGATGTGTCCCAGACCCAACCTGCCCCCACCTCAAACCTGTGCTGCCCTGACAGTTCCAAGGGAACCCTACAAACTGACATCAGCAACAAGGGCTGGCAACTTTCCCTTAACAGGGAATAC
>NW_027100438.1:0-46777 GCF_031753505.1 Anomalospiza imberbis | reverse complement strand
CACCAAACGATTTAAAGATATGTCCCAGACCCAACCTGCCCCCACCTCAAATTTGTGCTGCCCCGACAGTCTCAAGAGAACTCTACTAACTGACATCAGGAACCTGGTCTAGCAACTTTTCGTACAAAGGGGAAAAGGGCCGGTGTTTTTCTTCAGGAGCCTTGGTCCCAGAGTGGCCGGCCGCCTCCAAAATATCCAAACGATTAAAGATATGTCCCAGACCCAACCTACCTCCACCACAAACTTGTGCTGCCCTGACAGTCCCAAGGGAACCCTACGAACTGACATCAGCAACCAGGGCTGGCAACTTTTCCTTAACAGGGAATACGGCTGGTGTTTGTCTCCATGGGCCTTTGGCCTTGAGTGGCCGCCGCCTCCAAAAAACCAAACGATTAAAGATATGTCCCAGACCTAACCTGCCCCCACCTCAAACCTGTGCTGCCCTGACAGTCCCAAGGGAACCCTACAAACTGAAATCAGCAACCAGGGCTGGCAACTTTTCCTTAACAGGGAATACGGCCGGTGTTTGTCTCCAAGGGCCTATGGCCTTGAGTGGCCGGACGCCTCCAAAATTCCAAACGATTAAAGATATTTCCCAAACCCAACCTACCCCCACCTCAAACCTGTGCTGCCCTGACAATCCCAAGGGAACCCTACAAACTGACATCAGCAACCAGGGCTGGCAACTTTTCCTTAACAGGGAATACAGCCGGTGTTTGTCTCCAAGGGCCTTTGGCCTTGAGTGGACGGCTGCCTCCAAAAAATCCAAATGATTAATGATATGTCCCAGACCCAACCTGCCCCCACCTCAAACCTGTGCTTCCCGGACAGTCCCAAGGGAACCCTACAAACTGACATCAGCAACCAGGGCTGAACTTATATCTTTCCAAGAAAAAATGGCTAGTGTTTGTCTGAAGGGGCCTTTGGCCTTGAGTGGCCGGACGCCTCCAAAAATCCAAACGATTAAAGATATGTCCCAGACCCAACCTGCCCCCACCTCAAATTTGTGCTGCCCCGACAGTCTCAAGAGAACTCTACTAACTGACATCAGGAACCTGGTCTAGCAACTTTTCTTTCAAAGGGAAAAGGGCCGGTGTTTGTCTTCAGGAGCCTTGGTCCCAGAGTGGCCGGCCGCCTCCAAAATATCCAAACGATTAAAGATATGTCCCCCAGACCCAACCTACCCCCACCTCAAACCTGTGCTGCCCTGACAGTCCCAAGAGAACCCTACAAACTGACATCAGCAACCAGGGCTGGCAACTTTTCCTTAACAGGGAATACGGCCGGTGTTTGTCTCCAAGGGCCTTTGGCCTTGAGTGGTCGGCTGCCTCCAAAAAATCCAAACGATTAATGATATGTCCCAGACCCAACCTGCCCCCACCTCAAACCTGTGCTTCCCGGACAGTCCCAAGGGAACCCTACAAACTGACATCAGCAACCAGGGCTGACCTTATATCTTTCCAAGAAAAAATGGCTAGTGTTTGTCTGAAGGGGCCTTTGGCCTTGAGTGGCCGGACGCCTCCAAAACACCAAACGATTAAAGATATGTCCCAGACCCAACCAGCCCCCACCTCAAATTTTGCTGCCCCGACAGTCCAAAGGGAACCCTACAAACTGACATCAGCAATCTGGACCGGCAACCTTTCCTTAAAAGGGAATACGGCCGGTGTTTTTCTCCAAGGGCCTTTGTCCCCGAGTAGCCGGCTGCCTCCAAAAAATCCAAACGATTAATGATATGTCCCAGACTTAATCTGCCCCCACCAGAAACTTGTGCTGCCCTGACAGTCCCAAAGGAACCCTATAAAATGACAAGAGGAACCTGGGCTGGCAACTTTTCCTTCACAGGGAAAAGGGCCGGTGTTTGTCTTCAGGAACCTTTGTCCCAGAGTGGCCGGGCTGCCTCCAAAATCTCCAAACGATTAAAAGATATGTCCCAGACCCAACCTGCCCCCACCTCAAACTTGTGCTGCCCTGACAGTCCCAAGAGAACGCTATAAACTGACAAGAGGAACCTGGGCTGGCAACTTTTCCTTCACAGGGAAAAGGGCCGGTGTTTGTCTTCAGGAGCCTGTGACCCGGAGTGGCCGGCCGCCTCCAAAATCACCAAACGATTAAAGATATGTCCCAGACCCAACCTGCCCCCACCTCAAATTTGTGCTGCCCCGACAGTCTCAAGAGAACTCTACTAACTGACATCAGAACCTGGTCTAGCAACTTTTCTTTCAAAGGGAAAAGGGCCGGTGTTTGTCTTCAGGAGCCTTGGTCCCAGAGTGGCCGGCCGCCTCCAAAATATCCAAACGATTAAAGATATGTCCCAGACCCAACTACCCCCACCTCAAACCTGTGCTGCCCTGACAGTCCCAAGAGAACCCTACAAACTGACATCAGCAACCAGGGCTGGCAACTTTTCCTTAACAGGGAATACGGCCGGTGTTTGTCTCCAAGGGCCTTTGGCCTTGAGTGGCCGGCTGCCTCCAAAAAATCCAAACGATTAAAGATATGTCCCAGACCCAACCTGCCCCCACCTCAAACCTGTGCTTCCCGGACAGTCCCAAGGGAACCCTACAAACTGACATCAGCAACCAGAGCTGACCTTATATCTTTCCAAGAAAAAATGGCTAGTGTTTGTCTGAAGGGGCCTTTGGCCTTGAGTGGCCGGACGCCTCCAAAAATCCAAACGATTAAAGATATGTCCCAGACCCAACCTGCCCCCACCTCAAATTTGTGTTGCCCTGACAGTCCATAGGGAACCCTATAAACTGACACGAGGAACCTGGGCTGGCAACTTTTCCTTCCCAGGGTAAAAGGGCCGGTGTTTGTCTTCAGGAACCTTTGTCCCAGAGTGGCCGGCCGCCTCCAAAATCTCCAAACGATTAAAGATATGTCCCAGACCTAACCTGCCCCCACCACAAACTTGTGCTGCCCTGACAGTCCCAAGAGAACGCTATATAACTGACATGAGGAACCTGGGCTGGCAACTTTTCCTTCAAAGGCAAAAGGGCCGGTGTTTGTCTCTCGGGGCCTGTGGCCTGGATTTGCCGGCCGCCTCCGAAAATCCAAATGATTAAGGATATGTCCCAGACCCAACCTGCCCCCACCTAAAACCTGTGCCGCCCTGACAGTCCCAAGGGAACCCTACAAACTGACACTAGCAACAAGGGCTGGCAACTTTTCCTTAACAGGGAATATGGCCGGTGTTTGTCTCCAAGGGGCCTTTGTCCCTGAGTAGACGGATGCCTCCAAAAAATCCAAACGATTAATGATATGTCCAAGACTTAATCTGCCCCACCAGAAACTTGTGCTGCCCTGACAGTCCCAAGGGAACCCTACAAACTGACATCAGCAACCAGGGCTGGCAACTTTTCCTTAACAGGGAATACGGCCGGTGTTTGTCTCCAAGGGCCTTTGGCCTTGAATTGTCGGCCGCCTCCAAAAAACCAAACGATTAAAGATATTTCCCAGACCCAACCTACCCCCACCTCAAACCTGTGCTGCCTTGACAGTCCCAAGGGAACCCTACAAACTGACATCAGCAACCAGGTCTGGCAACTTTTCCTTCACAGGGAATACGGCCGGTGTTTGTGTCCAAGGGCCTTTGGCCTTGAGTGGCCGGATGCCTCCAAAAAATCCAAACGATTAAAGATATGTCCCAGACCCAACCTACCCCCACCTCAAACCTGTGCTGCCCTGACAGTCCAAAGGGACCCCTACAAACTGACATCAGCAACAAGGGCTGGCAACTTTTCCTTAACAGGGAATACGGCCGGTGTTTGTCTCCAAGGGCCTTTGTCCCCGAGTAGCCGGATGCCTCCAAAAAATCCAAGCGATTAATGATATGTCCCATACTTAAATCTGCCCCCACCAGAAACTTGTGCTGCCCTGACAGTCCCAAAGGAACCCTATAAATTGACAAGAGGAACCTGGGCTGGCAACTTTTCCTTCACAGGGAAAAGGGCCGTGTTTGTCTTCAGGAACCTTTGTCCCAGAGTGGCCGGCCGCCTCCAAAATCTCCAAACGATTAAAGATATGTCCCAGACCCAACCTGCCCCCACCTCAAATTTGTGCTGCCCGACAGTCTCAAGAGAACTCTACTAACTGACATCAGGAATCTGGCCTGGCAACTTTTCGTTCAAAGGGAAAAGGGCTGGTGTTTGTCTTCAGGAGCCTGGGTCCCAGAATGGCCGGCCGCCTCCAAAATATCCAAACGATTAAAGATATGTCCCAGACCCAACCTACCCCCACCTCAAACTTGTGCTGCCCTGACAGTCCCAAGAGAAACGCTATAAACTGACATGAGGAACCTGGGCTGGCAACTTTTCCTTCACAGGGAAAAGGGCCGGTGTTTGTCTTCAGGAGCCTGTGACCCGGAGTGGCCGGCCGCCTCCAAAATCACCAAACGATTAAAGATATGTCCCAGACCCAACCTGCCCCCACCTCAAATTTGTGCTGCCCCGACAGTCTCAAGAGAACTCTACTAACTGACATCAGGAACCTGGTCTAGCAACTTTTCGTTCAAAGGGAAAAGGGCCGGTGTTTGTCTTCAGGAGCCTTGGTCCCAGAGTGGCCGGCCGCCTCCAAAATATCCAAACGATTAAAGATATGTCCCAGACCCAACCTACCCCCACCTCAAACCTGTGCTGCCCTGACAGTCCCAAGAGAACCCTACAAACTGACATCAGCAACCAGGGCTGACCTTATATCTTTCCAAGAAAAAATGGCTAGGTCTGAAGGGGCCTTTGGCCTTGAGTGGCCGGACGCCTCCAAAAATCCAAACGATTAAAGATATGTCCCAGACCCAACCTGCCCCCACCTCAAATTTGTGTTGCCCTGACAGTCCAAAGGGAACCCTATAAACTGACACGAGGAACCTGGGCTGGCAACTTTTCCTTCCCAGGGTAAAAGGGCCGGTGTTTGTCTTCAGGAACCTTTGTCCCAGAGTGGCCGGCCGCCTCCAAAATCTCCAAACGATTAAAGATATGTCCCAGACCTAACCTGCCCCCACCACAAACTTGTGCTGCCCTGACAGTCCCAAGAGAACGCTATAAACTGACATGAGGAACCTGGGCTGGCAACTTTTCCTTCAAAGGCAAAAGGGGCCGGTGTTTGTCTCTCGGGGCCTGTGGCCTGGATTTGCCGGCCGCCTCCGAAAATCCAAATGATTAAGGATATGTCCCAGACCCAACCTGCCCCCACCTAAAATCTGTGCCGCCCTGACAGTCCCAAGGGAACCCTACAAACTGACACTAGTAACAAGGGCTGGCAACTTTTCCTTAACAGGGAATATGGCCGGTGTTTGTCTCCAAGGGGCCTTTGTCCCTGAGTAGACGGATGCCTCCAAAAAATCCAAACGATTAATGATATGTCCCAGACTTAATCTGCCCCACCAGAAACTTGTGCTGCCCTGACAGTCCCAAAGGAACCCTGTAAACTGACATGAGGAACTTGGGCTGGCAACTTTTCCTTCACAGGGAAAAAGGGCCAGTGTTTGTCTTCAGGAGCCTGTGACCCGGAGTGGCCGGCCGCCTCCAAAATCACCAAACGATTAAAGATATGTCCCAGACCCAACCTGCCCCCCACCTCAAATTTGTGCTGCCCCCGACAGTCTCAAGAGAACTCTACTAACTGACATCAGGAACCTGGTCTAGCAACTTTTCGTACAAAGGGAAAAGGGCCGGTGTTTTTCTTCAGGAGCCTTGGTCCCAGAGTGGCCGGGCCGCCTCCAAAATATCCAAACGATTAAAGATATGTCCAGACCCAACCTACCTCCACCACAAACTTGTGCTGCCCTGACAGTCCAAGGGAACCCTACGAACTGACATCAGCAACCAGGGCTGGCAACTTTTCCTTAACAGGGAATACGGCTGGTGTTTGTCTCCAAGGGCCTTTGGCCTTGAGTGGCCGGCCGCCTCCAAAAAACCAAACGATTAAAGATATGTCCCAGACCTAACCTGCCCCCACCTCAAACCTGTGCTGCCCTGACAGTCCCAAGGGAACCCTACAAACTGAAATCAGCAACCAGGGCTGGCAACTTTTCCTTCACAGGGAAAAGGGCCGGTGTTTGTCTCCAAGGGCCTATGGCCTCGAGTGGCCGGACGTCTCCAAAATTCCAAACGATTAAAGATATTTCCCAAACCCAACCTACCCCCACCTCAAACCTGTGCTGCCCTGACAATCCCAAGGGAACCCTACAAACTGACATCAGCAACCAGGGCTGGCAACTTTTCCTTAACAGGGAATACGGCCGGTGTTTGTCTCCAAGGGCCTTTGGCCTTGAGTGGACGGCTGCCTCCAAAAAATCCAAATGATTAATGATATGTCCCAGACCCAACCTGCCCCCACCTCAAACCTGTGCTTCCCGGACAGTCCCAAGGGAACCCTACAAACTGACATCAGCAACCAGGGCTGACCTTATATCTTTCCAAGAAAAAATGGCTAGTGTTTGTCTGAAGGGGCCTTTGGCCTTGAGTGGCCGGACGCCTCCAAAAATCCAAACGATTAAAGATATGTCCCTAGACCCAACCTGCCCCCACCTCAAATTTGTGCTGCCCCGACAGTCTCAAGAGAACTCTACTAACTGACATCAGGAACCTGGTCTAGCAACTTTTCGTACAAAGGGAAAAGGGCCGGTGTTTGTCTTCAGGAGCCTTGGTCCCAGAGTGGCCGGCCGGCCGCTCCAAATATCCAAACGATTAAAGATATTTCCCAGACCCAACCTACCCCCACCTCAAACCTGCTCTGCCCTGACAGTCCTAAGAGAACCCTACAAACTGACATCAGCAACCAGGGCTGGCAACTTTTCCTTAACAGGGAATACGGCCGGTGTTTGTCTCCAAGGGCCTTTGGCCTTGAGTGGTCGGCTGCCTCCAAAAAATCCAAACGATTAATGATATGTCCCAGACCCAACCTGCCCCCACCTCAAACCTGTGCTTCCCGGACAGTCCCAAGGGAACCCTACAAACTGACATCAGCAACCAGGGCTGACCTTATATCTTTCCAAGAAAAAATGGCTAGTGTTTGTCTGAAGGGGCCTTTGGCCTTGAGTGGCCGGACGCCTCCAAAAATCCAAACGATTAAAGATATGTCCCAGACCCAACCTGCCCCCACCTCAAATTTGTGTTGCCCTGACAGTCCAAAGGGAACCCTATAAAACTGACACGAGGAACCTGGGCTGGCAACTTTTCCTTCCCAGGGTAAAAGGGCCGGTGTTTGTCTTCAGGAACCTTTGTCCCAGAGTGGCCGGCCGCCTCCAAAATCTCCAAACGATTAAAGATATGTCCCAGACCTAACCTGCCCCCACCACAAACTTGTGCTGCCCTGACAGTCCCAAGAGAACGCTATAAACTGACATGAGGAACCTGGGCTGGCAACTTTTCCTTCAAAGGCAAAAGGGCCGGTGTTTGTCTCTCGGGGCCTGTGGCCTGGATTTGCCGGCCGCCTCTGAAAATCCAAATGATTAAGGATATGTCCCAGACCCAACCTGCCCCCACCTAAACCTGTGCTTCCCTGACAGTCCCAAGGGAACCCTACAAACTGACACTAGCAACAAGGGCTGGCAACTTTTCCTTAACAGGGAATATGGCCGGTGTTTGTCTCCAAGGGGCCTTTGTCCCTGAGTAGACGGATGCCTCCAAAAAATCCAAACGATTAATGATATGTCCCAGACTTAATCTGCCCCACCAGAAACTTGTGCTGCCCTGACAGTCCCAAAGGAACCCTATAAACTGACACGAGGAACCTGGGCTGGCAACTTTTCCTTCCCAGGGTAAAAGGGCCGGTGTTTGTCTTCAGGTACCTTTGTCCCAGAGTGGCCGGCTGCCTCCAAAATCTCCAAACGATTAAAGATATGTCCCAGACCCAACCTGCCCCCACCTCAAACTGTGCTGTCCCGACAGTCTCAAGAGAACTCTACTAACTGACATCAGGAACCTGGTCTAGCAACTTTTCGTTCAAAGGGAAAAGGGCTGGTGTTTGTCTTCAGGAGCCTTGGTCCCAGAGTGGCCGGCCGCCTCCAAAATATCCAAACGATTAAAGATATGTCCCAGACCCAACCTACCCCCACCTCAAACCTGTGCTGCCCTGACAGTCCCCAAGGGAACCCTACAAACTGACATCAGCAACCAGGGCTGGCAACTATTCCTTAACAGGGAAAAGGGCCCGGTGTTTGTCTCCAAGGGCCAGTGTCCCTGAGTGGCCGGACGCCTCAAAGAAATCCAAACAATTAAGGATATGTCCCAGACCCAACTGGCTCCCACCTCAAAACTGTGCTGCCTTGACAGTCCCAAGGGAACTCTACCTGCAGACATCAGCAAACCTGGAGCGGCAACTTTTCCTTAACAGGGACAAGGACCGGTCTTTTTCTCTAGGAGCCTGTGGCCATGAGTGGCCGGCCGCCTCCAAAACACCAAACGATTAAAGATATGTCCCAGACCCAACCAGCCCCCACCTCAAATTTTGCTGCCCCGACAGTCCAAAGGGAACCCTACAAACTGACATCAGCAATCTGGACCGGCAACCTTTCCTTAAAAGGGAATACGGCCGGTGTTTGTCTCCAAGGGCCTTTGTCCCCGAGTAGCCGGCTGCCTCCAAAAAATCCAAACGATTAATGATATGTCCCAGACTTAATCTGCCCCCACCAGAAACTTGTGCTGCCCTGACAGTCCCAAAGGAACCCTATAAAATGACAAGAGGAACCTGGGCTGGCAACTTTTCCTTCACAGGGAAAAGGGCCGGTGTTTGTCTTCAGGAACATTTGTCCCAGAGTGGCCGGCTGCCTCCAAAATCTCCAAACGATTAAAGATATGTCCCAGACCCAACCTGCCCCCACCTCAAACTTGTGCTGCCCTGACAGTCCCAAGAGAACGCTATAAACTGACAAGAGGAACCTGGGCTGGCAACTTTTCCTTCACAGGGAAAAGGGCCGGTGTTTGTCTTCAGGAGCCTGTGACCCGGAGTGGCCGGCCGCCTCCAAAATCACCAAACGATTAAAGATATGTCCCAGACCCAACCTGCCCCCACCTCAAATTTGTGCTGCCCCGACAGTCTCAAGAGAACTCTACTAACTGACATCAGGAACCTGGTCTAGCAACTTTTCTTTCAAAGGGAAAAGGGCCGGTGTTTGTCTTCAGGAGCCTTGGTCCCAGAGTGGCCGGCCGCCTCCAAAATATCCAAACGATTAAAGATATGTCCCAGACCCCAACCTACCCCCACCTCAAACCTGTGCTGCCCTGACAGTCCCAAGAGAACCCTACAAACTGACATCAGCAACCAGGGCTGGCAACTTTTCCTTAACAGGGAATACGGCCGGTGTTTGTCTCCAAGGGCCTTTGGCCTTGAGTGGCCGGCTGCCTCCAAAAAATCCAAACGATTAAAGATATGTCCCAGACCCAACCTGCCCCCACCTCAAACCTGTGCTTCCCGGACAGTCCCAAGGGAACCCTACAAACTGACATCAGCAACCAGGGCTGACCTTATATCTTTCCAAGAAAAAATGGCTAGTGTTTGTCTGAAGGGGCCTTTGGCCTTGAGTGGCCGGACGCCTCCAAAAATCCAAACGATTAAAGATATGTCCCAGACCCAACCTGCCCCCACCTCAAATTTGTGTTGCCCTGACAGTCCATAGGGAACCCTATAAACTGACACGAGGAACCTGGGCTGGCAACTTTTCCTTCCCAGGGTAAAAGGGCCGGTGTTTGTCTTCAGGAACACTTTGTCCCAGAGTGGCCGGCCGCCTCCAAAATCTCCAAACGATTAAAGATATGTCCCAGACCTAACCTGCCCCCACCACAAACTTGTGCTGCCCTGACAGTCCCAAGAGAACGCTATAAACTGACATGAGGAACCTGGGCTGGCAACTTTTCCTTCAAAGGCAAAAGGGCCGGTGTTTGTCTCTCGGGGCCTGTGGCCTGGATTTGCCGGCCGCCTCCGAAAATCCAAATGATTAAGGATATGTCCCAGGACCCCAACCCTGCCCCCCACCTAAAACCCTGTGCCGCCCCTGACAGTCCCAAGGGAACCCTACAAACTGACACTAGCAAACAAGGGCTGGCAACTTTTCCTTAACAGGGAATATGGCCGGTGTTTGTCTCCAAGGGGCCTTTGTCCCTGAGTAGACGGATGCCTCCAAAAAATCCAAACGATTAATGATATGTCCAAGACTTAATCTGCCCCACCAGAAAACTTGTGCTGCCCTGACAGTCCCATGGGAACCCCTACAAACTGACATCAGCAACCAGGGCTGGCAACTTTTCCTTAACAGGGAATACGGCCGGTGTTTGTCTCCAAGGGCCTTTGGCCTTGAATTGTCGGCCGCCTCCAAAAAACCAAACGATTAAAGATATATCCCAGACCCAACCTACCCCCACCTCAAACCTGTGCTGCCTTGACAGTCCCAAGGGAACCCTACAAACTGACATCAGCAACCAGGTCTGGCAACTTTTCCTTCACAGGGAATACGGCCGGTGTTTGGTGTCCAAGGGCCTTTGGCCTTGAGTGGCCGGATGCCTCCAAAAAATCCAAACGATTAAAGATATGTCCCAGACCCAACCTGCCCCCACCTCAAACCTGTGCTTCCCGGACAGTCCCAAGGGAACCCCTACAAACTGACATCAGCAACCAGGGCTGGCAACTTTTCCTTAACAGGGAAAAGGGCCGGTGTTTGTCTTCAGGAACCTTTGTCCCAGAGCGGCCGGCCGCCTCCAAAATCTCCAAACGATTAAAGATATGTCCCAGACCCAACCTGCCCCCACCTCAAACCTGTGCTGCCCTGACAGTCCCATGGGAACCCTACCTGCTGACATCAGGAACCTGGGTTGACCATATTTCTTTCCTAGAAAAAATTGCTCGTGTCTTCCTGCAGGCGTCTTTGTCCCTGAGTGGCCGGACGCCTCCAAAAAATCCAAACAATTAAAGATATGTCCCAGACCCAACCTACCCCCACCTCAAACCTGTGCTGCCCTGACAGTCCAAAGGGACCCCTACAAACTGACATCAGCAACAAGGGCTGGCAACTTTTCCTTAACAGGGAATACGGCCGGTGTTTGTCTCCAAGGGCCTTTGTCCCCGAGTAGCCGGATGCCTCCAAAAAATCCAAGCGATTAATGATATGTCCCATACTTAATCTGCCCCCCCACCAGAAACTTGTGCTGCCCTGACAGTCCCAAAGGAACCCTATAAATTGACAAGAGGAACCTGGGCTGGCAACTTTTCCTTCACAGGGAAAAGGGCCGGTGTTTGTCTTCAGGAACCTTTGTCCCAGAGTGGCCGGCCGCCTCCAAAATCTCCAAACGATTAAAGATATGTCCCAGACCCAACCTGCCCCCACCTCAAATTTGTGCTGCCCGACAGTCTCAAGAGAACTCTACTAACTGACATCAGGAATCTGGCCTGGCAACTTTTCGTTCAAAGGGAAAAGGGCTGGTGTTTGTCTTCAGGAGCCTGGGTCCCAGAATGGCCGGCCGCCTCCAAAATATCCAAACGATTAAAGATATGTCCCAGACCCAACCTACCCCCACCTCAAACTTGTGCTGCCCTGACAGTCCCAAGAGAACGCTATAAACTGACATGAGGAACCTGGGCTGGCAACTTTTCCTTCACAGGGAAAAGGGCCGGTGTTTGTCTTCAGGAGCCTGTGACCCGGAGTGGCCGGCCGCCTCCAAAATCACCAAACGATTAAAGATATGTCCCAGACCCAACCTGCCCCCACCTCAAATTTGTGCTGCCCCGACAGTCTCAAGAGAACTCTACTAACTGACATCAGGAACCTGGTCTAGCAACTTTTCGTTCAAAGGGAAAAGGGCCGGTGTTTGTCTTCAGGAGCCTTGGTCCCAGAGTGGCCGGCCGCCTCCAAAATATCCAAACGATTAAAGATATGTCCCAGACCCAACCTACCCCCACCTCAAACCTGTGCTGCCCTGACAGTCCCAAGAGAACCCTACAAACTGACATCAGCAACCAGGGCTGACCTTATATCTTTCCAAGAAAAAATGGCTAGGTCTGAAGGGGCCTTTGGCCTTGAGTGGCCGGACGCCTCCAAAAATCCAAACGATTAAAGATATGTCCCAGACCCAACCTGCCCCCACCTCAAATTTGTGTTGCCCTGACAGTCCAAAGGGAACCCTATAAACTGACACGAGGAACCTGGGCTGGCAACTTTTCCTTCCCAGGGTAAAAGGGCCGGTGTTTGTCTTCAGGAACCTTTGTCCCAGAGTGGCCGGCCGCCTCCAAAATCTCCAAACGATTAAAGATATGTCCCAGACCTAACCTGCCCCCACCACAAACTTGTGCTGCCCTGACAGTCCCAAGAGAACGCTATAAACTGACATGAGGAACCTGGGCTGGCAACTTTTCCTTCAAAGGCAAAAGGGCCGGTGTTTGTCTCTCGGGGCCTGTGGCCTGGATTTGCCGGCCGCCTCCGAAAATCCAAATGATTAAGGATATGTCCCAGACCCAACCTGCCCCCACCTAAAATCTGTGCCGCCCTGACAGTCCCAAGGGAACCCTACAAACTGACACTAGTAACAAGGGCTGGCAACTTTTCCTTAACAGGGAATATGGCCGGTGTTTGTCTCCAAGGGGCCTTTGTCCCTGAGTAGACGGATGCCTCCAAAAAATCCAAACGATTAATGATATGTCCCAGACTTAATCTGCCCCACCAGA
This sequence comes from Anomalospiza imberbis, assembly GCF_031753505.1. NCBI lineage: Eukaryota > Metazoa > Chordata > Aves > Passeriformes > Viduidae > Anomalospiza > Anomalospiza imberbis. The sequence continues at coordinate 34,123 of NW_027100438.1, read as the reverse complement.
AACTTGTGCTGCCCTGACAGTCCCAAAGGAACCCTGTAAACTGACATGAGGAACTTGGGCTGGCAACTTTTCCTTCACAGGGAAAAGGGCCAGTGTTTGTCTTCAGGAGCCTGTGACCCGGAGTGGCCGGCCGCCTCCAAAATCACCAAACGATTAAAGATATGTCCCAGACCCAACCTGCCCCCACCTCAAATTTGTGCTGCCCTGACAGTCTCAAGAGAACTCTACTAACTGACATCAGGAACCTGGTCTAGCAACTTTTCGTACAAAGGGAAAAGGGCCGGTGTTTTTCTTCAGGAGCCTTGGTCCCAGAGTGGCCGGCCGCCTCCAAAATATCCAAACGATTAAAGATATGTCCCAGACCCAACCTACCTCCACCACAAACTTGTGCTGCCCTGACAGTCCCAAGGGAACCCTACGAACTGACATCAGCAACCAGGGCTGGCAACTTTTCCTTAACAGGGAATACGGCTGGTGTTTGTCTCCAAGGGCCTTTGGCCTTGAGTGGCCGGCCGCCTCCAAAAAACCAAACGATTAAAGATATGTCCCAGACCTAACCTGCCCCCACCTCAAACCTGTGCTGCCCTGACAGTCCCAAGGGAACCCTACAAACTGAAATCAGCAACCAGGGCTGGCAACTTTTCCTTAACAGGGAATACGGCCGGTGTTTGTCTCCAAGGGCCTATGGCCTTGAGTGGCCGGACGCCTCCAAAATTCCAAACGATTAAAGATATTTCCCAAACCCAACCTACCCCCACCTCAAACCTGTGCTGCCCTGACAATCCCAAGGGAACCCTACAAACTGACATCAGCAACCAGGGCTGGCAACTTTTCCTTAACAGGGAATACAGCCGGTGTTTGTCTCCAAGGGCCTTTGGCCTTGAGTGGACGGCTGCCTCCAAAAAATCCAAATGATTAATGATATGTCCCAGACCCAACCTGCCCCCACCTCAAACCTGTGCTTCCCGGACAGTCCCAAGGGAACCCTACAAACTGACATCAGCAACCAGGGCTGAACTTATATCTTTCCAAGAAAAAATGGCTAGTGTTTGTCTGAAGGGGCCTTTGGCCTTGAGTGGCCGGACGCCTCCAAAAATCCAAACGATTAAAGATATGTCCCAGACCCAACCTGCCCCCACCTCAAATTTGTGCTGCCCCGACAGTCTCAAGAGAACTCTACTAACTGACATCAGGAACCTGGTCTAGCAACTTTTCTTTCAAAGGGAAAAGGGCCGGTGTTTGTCTTCAGGAGCCTTGGTCCCAGAGTGGCCGGCCGCCTCCAAAATATCCAAACGATTAAAGATATGTCCCAGACCCAACCTACCCCCACCTCAAACCTGTGCTGCCCTGACAGTCCCAAGAGAACCCTACAAACTGACATCAGCAACCAGGGCTGGCAACTTTTCCTTAACAGGGAATACGGCCGGTGTTTGTCTCCAAGGGCCTTTGGCCTTGAGTGGTCGGCTGCCTCCAAAAAATCCAAACGATTAATGATATGTCCCAGACCCAACCTGCCCCCACCTCAAACCTGTGCTTCCCGGACAGTCCCAAGGGAACCCTACAAACTGACATCAGCAACCAGGGCTGACCTTATATCTTTCCAAGAAAAAATGGCTAGTGTTTGTCTGAAGGGGCCTTTGGCCTTGAGTGGCCGGACGCCTCCAAAACACCAAACGATTAAAGATATGTCCCAGACCCAACCAGCCCCCACCTCAAATTTTGCTGCCCCGACAGTCCAAAGGGAACCCTACAAACTGACATCAGCAATCTGGACCGGCAACCTTTCCTTAAAAGGGAATACGGCCGGTGTTTTTCTCCAAGGGCCTTTGTCCCCGAGTAGCCGGCTGCCTCCAAAAAATCCAAACGATTAATGATATGTCCCAGACTTAATCTGCCCCCACCAGAAACTTGTGCTGCCCTGACAGTCCCAAAGGAACCCTATAAAATGACAAGAGGAACCTGGGCTGGCAACTTTTCCTTCACAGGGAAAAGGGCCGGTGTTTGTCTTCAGGAACCTTTGTCCCAGAGTGGCCGGCTGCCTCCAAAATCTCCAAACGATTAAAGATATGTCCCAGACCCAACCTGCCCCCACCTCAAACTTGTGCTGCCCTGACAGTCCCAAGAGAACGCTATAAACTGACAAGAGGAACCTGGGCTGGCAACTTTTCCTTCACAGGGAAAAGGGCCGGTGTTTGTCTTCAGGAGCCTGTGACCCGGAGTGGCCGGCCGCCTCCAAAATCACCAAACGATTAAAGATATGTCCCAGACCCAACCTGCCCCCACCTCAAATTTGTGCTGCCCCGACAGTCTCAAGAGAACTCTACTAACTGACATCAGGAACCTGGTCTAGCAACTTTTCTTTCAAAGGGAAAAGGGCCGGTGTTTGTCTTCAGGAGCCTTGGTCCCAGAGTGGCCGGCCGCCTCCAAAATATCCAAACGATTAAAGATATGTCCCAGACCCAACCTACCCCCACCTCAAACCTGTGCTGCCCTGACAGTCCCAAGAGAACACTACAAACTGACATCAGCAACCAGGGCTGGCAACTTTTCCTTAACAGGGAATACGGCTGGTGTTTGTCTCCAAGGGCCTTTGGCCTTGAGTGGCCGGCTGCCTCCAAAAAATCCAAACGATTAAAGATATGTCCCAGACCCAACCTGCCCCCACCTCAAACCTGTGCTTCCCGGACAGTCCCAAGGGAACCCTACAAACTGACATCAGCAACCAGGGCTGACCTTATATCTTTCCAAGAAAAAATGGCTAGTGTTTGTCTGAAGGGGCCTTTGGCCTTGAGTGGCCGGACGCCTCCAAAAATCCAAACGATTAAAGATATGTCCCAGACCCAACCTGCCCCCACCTCAAATTTGTGTTGCCCTGACAGTCCATAGGGAACCCTATAAACTGACACGAGGAACCTGGGCTGGCAACTTTTCCTTCCCAGGGTAAAAGGGCCGGTGTTTGTCTTCAGGAACCTTTGTCCCAGAGTGGCCGGCCGCCTCCAAAATCTCCAAACGATTAAAGATATGTCCCAGACCTAACCTGCCCCCACCACAAACTTGTGCTGCCCTGACAGTCCCAAGAGAACGCTATAAACTGACATGAGGAACCTGGGCTGGCAACTTTTCCTTCAAAGGCAAAAGGGCCGGTGTTTGTCTCTCGGGGCCTGTGGCCTGGATTTGCCGGCCGCCTCCGAAAATCCAAATGATTAAGGATATGTCCCAGACCCAACCTGCCCCCACCTAAAACCTGTGCCGCCCTGACAGTCCCAAGGGAACCCTACAAACTGACACTAGCAACAAGGGCTGGCAACTTTTCCTTAACAGGGAATATGGCCGGTGTTTGTCTCCAAGGGGCCTTTGTCCCTGAGTAGACGGATGCCTCCAAAAAATCCAAACGATTAATGATATGTCCAAGACTTAATCTGCCCCACCAGAAACTTGTGCTGCCCTGACAGTCCCATGGGAACCCTACAAACTGACATCAGCAACCAGGGCTGGCAACTTTTCCTTAACAGGGAATACGGCCGGTGTTTGTCTCCAAGGGCCTTTGGCCTTGAATTGTCGGCCGCCTCCAAAAAACCAAACGATTAAAGATATTTCCCAGACCCAACCTACCCCCACCTCAAACCTGTGCTGCCTTGACAGTCCCAAGGGAACCCTACAAACTGACATCAGCAACCAGGTCTGGCAACTTTTCCTTCACAAGGAATACGGCCGGTGTTTGTGTCCAAGGGCCTTTGGCCTTGAGTGGCCGGCTGCCTCCAAAAAATCCAAACGATTAAAGATATGTCCCAGACCCAACCTGCCCCCACCTCAAACCTGTGCTTCCCGGACAGTCCCAAGGGAACCCTACAAACTGACATCAGCAACCAGGGCTGACCTTATATCTTTCCAAGAAAAAATGGCTAGTGTTTGTCTGAAGGGGCCTTTGGCCTTGAGTGGCCGGACGCCTCCAAAAATCCAAACGATTAAAGATATGTCCCAGACCCAACCTGCCCCCACCTCAAATTTGTGTTGCCCTGACAGTCCATAGGGAACCCTATAAACTGACACGAGGAACCTGGGCTGGCAACTTTTCCTTCCCAGGGTAAAAGGGCCGGTGTTTGTCTTCAGGAACCTTTGTCCCAGAGTGGCCGGCCGCCTCCTAAATCTCCAAACGATTAAAGATATGTCCCAGACCTAACCTGCCCCCACCACAAACTTGTGCTGCCCTGACAGTCCCAAGAGAACGCTATAAACTGACATGAGGAACCTGGGCTGGCAACTTTTCCTTCAAAGGCAAAAGGGCCGGTGTTTGTCTCTCGGGGCCTGTGGCCTGGATTTGCCGGCCGCCTCCGAAAATCCAAATGATTAAGGATATGTCCCAGACCCAACCTGCCCCCACCTAAAACCTGTGCCGCCCTGACAGTCCCAAGGGAACCCTACAAACTGACACTAGCAACAAGGGCTGGCAACTTTTCCTTAACAGGGAATATGGCCGGTGTTTGTCTCCAAGGGGCCTTTGTCCCTGAGTAGACGGATGCCTCCAAAAAATCCAAACGATTAATGATATGTCCAAGACTTAATCTGCCCCACCAGAAACTTGTGCTGCCCTGACAGTCCCATGGGAACCCTACAAACTGACATCAGCAACCAGGGCTGGCAACTTTTCCTTAACAGGGAATACGGCCGGTGTTTGTCTCCAAGGGCCTTTGGCCTTGAATTGTCGGCCGCCTCCAAAAAACCAAACGATTAAAGATATTTCCCAGACCCAACCTACCCCCACCTCAAACCTGTGCTGCCTTGACAGTCCCAAGGGAACCCTACAAACTGACATCAGCAACCAGGTCTGGCAACTTTTCCTTCACAAGGAATACGGCCGGTGTTTGTGTCCAAGGGCCTTTGGCCTTGAGTGGCCGGCTGCCTCCAAAAAATCCAAACGATTAAAGATATGTCCCAGACCCAACCTGCCCCCACCTCAAACCTGTGCTTCCCGGACAGTCCCAAGGGAACCCTACAAACTGACATCAGCAACCAGGGCTGGCAACTTTTCCTTAACAGGGAAAAGGGCCGGTGTTTGTCTTCAGGAACCTTTGTCCCAGAGCGGCCGGCCGCCTCCAAAATCTCCAAACGATTAAAGATATGTCCCAGACCCAACCTGCCCCCACCTCAAACCTGTGCTGCCCTGACAGTCCCATGGGAACCCTACCTGCTGACATCAGGAACCTGGGTTGACCATATTTCTTTCCTAGAAAAAATTGCTCGTGTCTTCCTGCAGGCGTCTTTGTCCCTGAGTGGCCGGACGCCTCCAAAAAATCCAAACAATTAAAGATATGTCCCAGACCCAACCTACCCCCACCTCAAACCTGTGCTGCCCTGACAGTCCAAAGGGACCCCTACAAACTGACATCAGCAACAAGGGCTGGCAACTTTTCCTTAACAGGGAATACGGCCGGTGTTTGTCTCCAAGGGCCTTTGTCCCCGAGTAGCCGGATGCCTCCAAAAAATCCAAGCGATTAATGATATGTCCCATACTTAATCTGCCCCCACCAGAAACTTGTGCTGCCCTGACAGTCCCAAAGGAACCCTATAAATTGACAAGAGGAACCTGGGCTGGCAACTTTTCCTTCACAGGGAAAAGGGCCGGTGTTTGTCTTCAGGAACCTTTGTCCCAGAGTGGCCGGCCGCCTCCAAAATCTCCAAACGATTAAAGATATGTCCCAGACCCAACCTGCCCCCACCTCAAATTTGTGCTGCCCGACAGTCTCAAGAGAACTCTACTAACTGACATCAGGAATCTGGCCTGGCAACTTTTCGTTCAAAGGGAAAAGGGCTGGTGTTTGTCTTCAGGAGCCTGGGTCCCAGAATGGCCGGCCGCCTCCAAAATATCCAAACGATTAAAGATATGTCCCAGACCCAACCTACCCCCACCTCAAACTTGTGCTGCCCTGACAGTCCCAAGAGAACGCTATAAACTGACATGAGGAACCTGGGCTGGCAACTTTTCCTTCACAGGGAAAAGGGCCGGTGTTTGTCTTCAGGAGCCTGTGACCCGGAGTGGCCGGCCGCCTCCAAAATCACCAAACGATTAAAGATATGTCCCAGACCCAACCTGCCCCCACCTCAAATTTGTGCTGCCCCGACAGTCTCAAGAGAACTCTACTAACTGACATCAGGAACCTGGTCTAGCAACTTTTCGTTCAAAGGGAAAAGGGCCGGTGTTTGTCTTCAGGAGCCTTGGTCCCAGAGTGGCCGGCCGCCTCCAAAATATCCAAACGATTAAAGATATGTCCCAGACCCAACCTACCCCCACCTCAAACCTGTGCTGCCCTGACAGTCCCAAGAGAACCCTACAAACTGACATCAGCAACCAGGGCTGACCTTATATCTTTCCAAGAAAAAATGGCTAGGTCTGAAGGGGCCTTTGGCCTTGAGTGGCCGGACGCCTCCAAAAATCCAAACGATTAAAGATATGTCCCAGACCCAACCTGCCCCCACCTCAAATTTGTGTTGCCCTGACAGTCCAAAGGGAACCCTATAAACTGACACGAGGAACCTGGGCTGGCAACTTTTCCTTCCCAGAGTAAAAGGGCCGGTGTTTGTCTTCAGGAACCTTTGTCCCAGAGTGGCCGGCCGCCTCCAAAATCTCCAAACGATTAAAGATATGTCCCAGACCTAACCTGCCCCCACCACAAACTTGTGCTGCCCTGACAGTCCCAAGAGAACGCTATAAACTGACATGAGGAACCTGGGCTGGCAACTTTTCCTTCAAAGGCAAAAGGGCCGGTGTTTGTCTCTCGGGGCCTGTGGCCTGGATTTGCCGGCCGCCTCCGAAAATCCAAATGATTAAGGATATGTCCCAGACCCAACCTGCCCCCACCTAAAATCTGTGCCGCCCTGACAGTCCCAAGGGAACCCTACAAACTGACACTAGTAACAAGGGCTGGCAACTTTTCCTTAACAGGGAATATGGCCGGTGTTTGTCTCCAAGGGGCCTTTGTCCCTGAGTAGACGGATGCCTCCAAAAAATCCAAACGATTAATGATATGTCCCAGACTTAATCTGCCCCACCAGAAACTTGTGCTGCCCTGACAGTCCCAAAGGAACCCTGTAAACTGACATGAGGAACTTGGGCTGGCAACTTTTCCTTCACAGGGAAAAGGGCCAGTGTTTGTCTTCAGGAGCCTGTGACCCGGAGTGGCCGGCCGCCTCCAAAATCACCAAACGATTAAAGATATGTCCCAGACCCAACCTGCCCCCACCTCAAATTTGTGCTGCCCCGACAGTCTCAAGAGAACTCTACTAACTGACATCAGGAACCTGGTCTAGCAACTTTTCGTTCAAAGGGAAAAGGGCCGGTGTTTTTCTTCAGGAGCCTTGGTCCCAGAGTGGCCGGCCGCCTCCAAAATATCCAAACGATTAAAGATATGTCCCAGACCCAACCTACCTCCACCACAAACTTGTGCTGCCCTGACAGTCCCAAGGGAACCCTACGAACTGACATCAGCAACCAGGGCTGGCAACTTTTCCTTAACAGGGAATACGGCTGGTGTTTGTCTCCAAGGGCCTTTGGCCTTGAGTGGCCGGCCGCCTCCAAAAAACCAAACGATTAAAGATATGTCCCAGACCCAACCTGCCCCCACCTCAAACCTGTGCTGCCCTGACAGTCCCAAGGGAACCCTACAAACTGAAATCAGCAACCAGGGCTGGCAACTTTTCCTTAACAGGGAATAGGGCCGGTGTTTGTCTCCAAGGGCCTATGGCCTTGAGTGGCCGGACGCCTCCAAAATTCCAAACGATTAAAGATATTTCCCAAACCCAACCTACCCCCACCTCAAACCTGTGCTGCCCTGACAATCCCAAGGGAACCCTACAAACTGACATCAGCAACCAGGGCTGGCAACTTTTCCTTAACAGGGAATACGGCCGGTGTTTGTCTCCAAGGGCCTTTGGCCTTGAGTGGACGGCTGCCTCCAAAAAATCCAAATGATTAATGATATGTCCCAGACCCAACCTGCCCCCACCTCAAACCTGTGCTTCCCGGACAGTCCCAAGGGAACCCTACAAACTGACATCAGCAACCAGGGCTGACCTTATATCTTTCCAAGAAAAAATGGCTAGTGTTTGTCTGAAGGGGCCTTTGGCCTTGAGTGGCCGGACGCCTCCAAAAATCCAAACGATTAAAGATATGTCCCAGACCCAACCTGCCCCCACCTCAAATTTGTGTTGCCCCGACAGTCTCAAGAGAACTCTACTAACTGACATCAGGAACCTGGTCTAGCAACTTTTCTTTCAAAGGGAAAAGGGCCGGTGTTTGTCTTCAGGAGCCTTGGTCCCAGAGTGGCCGGCCGCCTCCAAAATATCCAAACGATTAAAGATATGTCCCAGACCCAACCTACCCCCACCTCAAACCTGTGCTGCCCTGACAGTCCTAAGAGAACCCTACAAACTGACATCAGCAACCAGGGCTGGCAACTTTTCCTTAACAGGGAATACGGCCGGTGTTTGTCTCCAAGGGCCTTTGGCCTTGAGTGGTCGGCTGCCTCCAAAAAATCCAAACGATTAATGATATGTCCCAGACCCAACCTGCCCCCACCTCAAACCTGTGCTTCCCGGACAGTCCCAAGGGAACCCTACAAACTGACATCAGCAACCAGGGCTGACCTTATATCTTTCCAAGAAAAAATGGCTAGTGTTTGTCTGAAGGGGCCTTTGGCCTTGAGTGGCCGGACGCCTCCAAAAATCCAAACGATTAAAGATATGTCCCAGACCCAACCTGCCCCCACCTCAAATTTGTGTTGCCCTGACAGTCCAAAGGGAACCCTATAAACTGACACGAGGAACCTGGGCTGGCAACTTTTCCTTCCCAGGGTAAAAGGGCCGGTGTTTGTCTTCAGGAACCTTTGTCCCAGAGTGGCCGGCCGCCTCCAAAATCTCCAAACGATTAAAGATATGTCCCAGACCTAACCTGCCCCCACCACAAACTTGTGCTGCCCTGACAGTCCCAAGAGAACGCTATAAACTGACATGAGGAACCTGGGCTGGCAACTTTTCCTTCAAAGGCAAAAGGGCCGGTGTTTGTCTCTCGGGGCCTGTGGCCTGGATTTACCGGCTGCCTCCGAAAATCCAAATGATTAAGGATATGTCCCAGACCCAACCTGCCCCCACCTCAAACCTGTGCTTCCCTGACAGTCCCAAGGGAACCCTACAAACTGACACTAGCAACAAGGGCTGGCAACTTTTCCTTAACAAGGAATACGGCCGGTGTTTGTCTCCAAGGGGCCTTTGTCCCTGAGTAGACGGATGCCTCCAAAAAATCCAAACGATTAATGATATGTCCCAGACTTAATCTGCCCCACCAGAAACTTGTGCTGCCCTGACAGTCCCAAAGGAACCCTATAAACTGACATGAGGAACTTGGGCTGGCAACTTTTCCTTCACAGGGAAAAGGGCCAGTGTTTGTCTTCAGGAGCCTGTGACCCGGAGTGGCCGGCCGCCTCCAAAATCTCCAAACGATTAAAGATATGTCCCAGACCCAACCTGCCCCCACCTCAAATTTGTGCTGCCCCGACAGTCTCAAGAGAACTCTACTAACTGACATCAGGAACCTGGTCTAGCAACTTTTCGTTCAAAGGGAAAAGGGCCGGTGTTTGTCTTCAGGAGCCTTGGTCCCAGAGTGGCCGGCCGCCTCCAAAATATCCAAACGATTAAAGATATGTCCCAGACCCAACCTGCCTCCACCACAAACTTGTGCTGCCCTGACAGTCCCAAGGGAACCCTACGAACTGACATCAGCAACCAGGGCTGGCAACTTTTCCTTAACAGGGAATACGGCCGGTGTTTGTCTCCAAGGGCCTTTGGCCTTGAGTGGCCGGCCGCCTCCAAAAAACCAAACGATTAAAGATATGTCCCAGACCTATCCTGCCCCCACCTCAAACCTGTGCTGCCCTGACAGTCCCAAGGGAACCCTACAAACTGAAATCAGCAACCAGGGCTGGCAACTTTTCCTTCACAGGGAAAAGGGCCGGTGTTTGTCTCCAAGGGCCTATGGCCTTGAGTGGCCGGACGCCTCCAAAATTCCAAACGATTAAAGATATTTCCCAGACCCAACCTACCCCCACCTCAAACCTGTGCTGCCCTGACAATCCCAAGGGAACCCTACAAACTGACATCAGCAACCAGGGCTGGCAACTTTTCCTTAACAGGGAATACGGCCGGTGTTTGTCTCCAAGGGCCTTTGGCCTTGAGTGGCCGGCTGCCTCCAAAAAACCCAAACGATTAATGATATTTCCCAGACCCAACCTGCCCCCACCTCAAACCTGTGCTTCCCGGACAGTCCCAAGGGAACCCTACAAACTGACATCAGCAACCAGGGCTGACCTTATATCTTTCCAAGAAAAAATGGCTAGTGTTTGTCTGAAGGGGCCTTTGGCCTTGAGTGGCCGGACGCCTCCAAAAATCCAAACGATTAAAGATATGTCCCAGACCCAACCTGCCCCCACCTCAAATTTGTGCTGCCCCGACAGTCTCAAGAGAACTCTACTAACTGACATCAGGAACCTGGTCTAGCAACTTTTCTTTCAAAGGGAAAAGGGCCGGTGTTTGTCTTCAGGAGCCTTGGTCCCAGAGTGGCCGGCCGCCTCCAAAATATCCAAACGATTAAAGATATGTCCCAGACCCAACCTACCCCCACCTCAAACCTGCTCTGCCCTGACAGTCCTAAGAGAACCCTACAAACTGACATCAGCAACCAGGGCTGGCAACTTTTCCTTAACAGGGAATACGGCCGGTGTTTGTCTCCAAGGGCCTTTGGCCTTGAGTGGTCGGCTGCCTCCAAAAAATCCAAACGATTAATGATATGTCCCAGACCCAACCTGCCCCCACCTCAAACCTGTGCTTCCCGGACAGTCCCAAGGGAACCCTACAAACTGACATCAGCAACCAGGGCTGACCTTATATCTTTCCAAGAAAAAATGGCTAGTGTTTGTCTGAAGGGGCCTTTGGCCTTGAGTGGCCGGACGCCTCCAAAAATCCAAACGATTAAAGATATGTCCCAGACCCAACCTGCCCCCACCTCAAATTTGTGTTGCCCTGACAGTCCAAAGGGAACCCTATAAACTGACACGAGGAACCTGGGCTGGCAACTTTTCCTTCCCAGGGTAAAAGGGCCGGTGTTTGTCTTCAGGAACCTTTGTCCCAGAGTGGCCGGCCGCCTCCAAAATCTCCAAACGATTAAAGATATGTCCCAGACCTAACCTGCCCCCACCACAAACTTGTGCTGCCCTGACAGTCCCAAGAGAACGCTATAAACTGACATGAGGAACCTGGGCTGGCAACTTTTCCTTCAAAGGCAAAAGGGCCGGTGTTTGTCTCTCGGGGCCTGTGGCCTGGATTTACCGGCCGCCTCTGAAAATCCAAATGATTAAGGATATGTCCCAGACCCAACCTGCCCCCACCTAAAACCTGTGCTTCCCTGACAGTCCCAAGGGAACCCTACAAACTGACACTAGCAACAAGGGCTGGCAACTTTTCCTTAACAGGGAATATGGCCGGTGTTTGTCTCCAAGGGGCCTTTGTCCCTGAGTAGACGGATGCCTCCAAAAAATCCAAACGATTAATGATATGTCCCAGACTTAATCTGCCCCACCAGAAACTTGTGCTGCCCTGACAGTCCCAAAGGAACCCTATAAACTGACAAGAGGAACCTGGGCTGGCAACTTTTCCTTCCCAGGGTAAAAGGGCCGGTGTTTGTCTTCAGGAACCTTTGTCCCAGAGTGGCCGGCTGCCTCCAAAATCTCCAAACGATTAAAGATATGTCCCAGACCCAACCTGCCCCCACCTCAAACTTGTGCTGTCCCGACAGTCTCAAGAGAACTCTACTAACTGACATCAGGAACCTGGTCTAGCAACTTTTCATTCAAAGGGAAAAGGGCTGGTGTTTGTCTTCAGGAGCCTTGGTCCCAGAGTGGCCGGCCGCCTCCAAAAAATCCAAACGATTAAAGATATGTCCCAGACCCAACCTACCCCCACCTCAAACCTGTGCTGCCCTGACAGTCCCAAGGGAACCCTACAAACTGACATCAGCAACCAGGGCTGGCAACTATTCCTTAACAGGGAAAAGGGCCGGTGTTTGTCTTCAAGGGCCAGTGTCCCTGAGTGGCCGGACGCCTCAAAGAAATCCAAACAATTAAGGATATGTCCCAGACCCAACTGGCTCCCACCTCAAAACTGTGCTGCCTTGACAGTCCCAAGGGAACTCTACCTGCAGACATCAGCAACCTGGAGCGGCAACTTTTCCTTAACAGGGACAAGGACCGGTCTTTTTCTCTAGGAGCCTGTGGCCATGAGTGGCCGGCCGCCTCCAAAACACCAAACGATTAAAGATATGTCCCAGACCCAACCAGCCCCCACCTCAAATTTTGCTGCCCCGACAGTCCAAAGGGAACCCTACAAACTGACATCAGCAATCTGGACCGGCAACCTTTCCTTAAAAGGGAATACGGCCGGTGTTTGTCTCCAAGGGCCTTTGTCCCCGAGTAGCCGGCTGCCTCCAAAAAATCCAAACGATTAATGATATGTCCCAGACTTAATCTGCCCCCACCAGAAACTTGTGCTGCCCTGACAGTCCCAAAGGAACCCTATAAAATGACAAGAGGAACCTGGGCTGGCAACTTTTCCTTCACAGGGAAAAGGGCCGGTGTTTGTCTTCAGGAACATTTGTCCCAGAGTGGCCGGCTGCCTCCAAAATCTCCAAACGATTAAAGATATGTCCCAGACCCAACCTGCCCCCACCTCAAACTTGTGCTGCCCTGACAGTCCCAAGAGAACGCTATAAACTGACAAGAGGAACCTGGGCTGGCAACTTTTCCTTCACAGGGAAAAGGGCCGGTGTTTGTCTTCAGGAGCCTGTGACCCGGAGTGGCCGGCCGCCTCCAAAATCACCAAACGATTAAAGATATGTCCCAGACCCAACCTGCCCCCACCTCAAATTTGTGCTGCCCCGACAGTCTCAAGAGAACTCTACTAACTGACATCAGGAACCTGGTCTAGCAACTTTTCTTTCAAAGGGAAAAGGGCCGGTGTTTGTCTTCAGGAGCCTTGGTCCCAGAGTGGCCGGCCGCCTCCAAAATATCCAAACGATTAAAGATATGTCCCAGACCCAACCTACCCCCACCTCAAACCTGTGCTGCCCTGACAGTCCCAAGAGAAACCTACAAACTGACATCAGCAACCAGGGCTGGCAACTTTTCCTTAACAGGGAATACGGCCGGTGTTTGTCTCCAAGGGCCTTTGGCCTTGAGTGGCTGGCTGCCTCCAAAAAATCCAAACGATTAAAGATATGTCCCAGACCCAACCTGCCCCCACCTCAAACCTGTGCTTCCCGGACAGTCCCAAGGGAACCCTACAAACTGACATCAGCAACCAGGGCTGACCTTATATCTTTCCAAGAAAAAATGGCTAGTGCTTGTCTGAAGGGGCCTTTGGCCTTGAGTGGCCGGACGCCTCCAAAAATCCAAACGATTAAAGATTTGTCCCAGACCCAACCTGCCCCCACCTCAAATTTGTGTTGCCCTGACAGTCCATAGGGAACCCTATAAACTGACACGAGGAACCTGGGCTGGCAACTTTTCCTTCCCAGGGTAAAAGGGCCGGTGTTTGTCTTCAGGAACCTTTGTCCCAGAGTGGCCGGCCGCCTCCAAAATCTCCAAACGATTAAAGATATGTCCCAGACCTAACCTGCCCCCACCACAAACTTGTGCTGCCCTGACAGTCCCAAGAGAACGCTATAAACTGACATGAGGAACCTGGGCTGGCAACTTTTCCTTCAAAGGCAAAAGGGCCGGTGTTTGTCTCTCGGGGCCTGTGGCCTGGATTTGCCGGCCGCCTCCGAAAATCCAAATGATTAAGGATATGTCCCAGACCCAACCTGCCCCCACCTAAAACCTGTGCCGCCCTGACAGTCCCAAGGGAACCCTACAAACTGACACTAGCAACAAGGGCTGGCAACTTTTCCTTAACAGGGAATATGGCCGGTGTTTGTCTCCAAGGGGCCTTTGTCCCTGAGTAGACGGATGCCTCCAAAAAATCCAAACGATTAATGATATGTCCAAGACTTAATCTGCCCCACCAGAAACTTGTGCTGCCCTGACAGTCCCATGGGAACCCTACAAACTGACATCAGCAACCAGGGCTGGCAACTTTTCCTTAACAGGGAATACGGCCGGTGTTTGTCTCCAAGGGCCTTTTGCCTTGAATTGTCGGCCGCCTCCAAAAAACCAAACGATTAAAGATATTTCCCAGACCCAACCTACCCCCACCTCAAACCTGTGCTGCCTTGACAGTCCCAAGGGAACCCTACAAACTGACATCAGCAACCAGGGCTGGCAACTTTTCCTTCACAGGGAATACGGCCGGTGTTTGTGTCCAAGGGCCTTTGGCCTTGAGTGGCCGGATGCCTCCAAAAAATCCAAATGATTAAAGATATGTCCCAGACCCAACCTGCCCCCACCTCAAACCTGTGCTTCCCGGACAGTCCCAAGGGAACCCTACAAACTGACATCAGCAACCAGGGCTGGCAACTTTTCCTTAACAGGGAAAAGGGCCGGTGTTTGTCTTCAGGAACCTTTGTCCCAGAGCGGCCGGCCGCCTCCAAAATCTCCAAACGATTAAAGATATGTCCCAGACCCAACCTGCCCCCACCTCAAACCTGTGCTGCCCTGACAGTCCCATGGGAACCCTACCTGCTGACATCAGGAACCTGGGTTGACCATATTTCTTTCCTAGAAAAAATTGCTCGTGTCTTCCTGCAGGCGTCTTTGTCCCTGAGTAGCCGGACGCCTCCAAAAAATCCAAACAATTAAAGATATGTCCCAGACCCAACCTACCCCCACCTCAAACCTGTGCTGCCCTGACAGTCCAAAGGGACCCCTACAAACTGACATCAGCAACAAGGGCTGGCAACTTTTCCTTAACAGGGAATACGGCCGGTGTTTGTCTCCAAGGGCCTTTGTCCCCGAGTAGCCGGATGCCTCCAAAAAATCCAAGCGATTAATGATATGTCCCATACTTAATCTGCCCCCACCAGAAACTTGTGCTGCCCTGACAGTCCCAAAGGAACCCTATAAATTGACAAGAGGAACCTGGGCTGGCAACTTTTCCTTCACAGGGAAAAGGGCCGGTGTTTGTCTTCAGGAACCTTTGTCCCAGAGTGGCCGGCCGCCTCCAAAATCTCCAAACGATTAAAGATATGTCCCAGACCCAACCTGCCCCCACCTCAAATTTGTGCTGCCCGACAGTCTCAAGAGAACTCTACTAACTGACATCAGGAATCTGGCCTGGCAACTTTTCGTTCAAAGGGAAAAGGGCTGGTGTTTGTCTTCAGGAGCCTGGGTCCCAGAATGGCCGGCCGCCTCCAAAATATCCAAACGATTAAAGATATGTCCCAGACCCAACCTACCCCCACCTCAAACTTGTGCTGCCCTGACAGTCCCAAGAGAACGCTATAAACTGACATGAGGAACCTGGGCTGGCAACTTTTCCTTCACAGGGAAAAGGGCCGGTGTTTGTCTTCAGGAGCCTGTGACCCGGAGTGGCCGGCCGCCTCCAAAATCACCAAACGATTAAAGATATGTCCCAGACCCAACCTGCCCCCACCTCAAATTTGTGCTGCCCCGACAGTCTCAAGAGAACTCTACTAACTGACATCAGGAACCTGGTCTAGCAACTTTTCGTTCAAAGGGAAAAGGGCCGGTGTTTGTCTTCAGGAGCCTTGGTCCCAGAGTGGCCGGCCGCCTCCAAAATATCCAAACGATTAAAGATATGTCCCAGACCCAACCTACCCCCACCTCAAACCTGTGCTGCCCTGACAGTCCCAAGAGAACCCTACAAACTGACATCAGCAACCAGGGCTGACCTTATATCTTTCCAAGAAAAAATGGCTAGGTCTGAAGGGGCCTTTGGCCTTGAGTGGCCGGACGCCTCCAAAAATCCAAACGATTAAAGATATGTCCCAGACCCAACCTGCCCCCACCTCAAATTTGTGTTGCCCTGACAGTCCAAAGGGAACCCTATAAACTGACACGAGGAACCTGGGCTGGCAACTTTTCCTTCCCAGGGTAAAAGGGCCGGTGTTTGTCTTCAGGAACCTTTGTCCCAGAGTGGCCGGCCGCCTCCAAAATCTCCAAACGATTAAAGATATGTCCCAGACCTAACCTGCCCCCACCACAAACTTGTGCTGCCCTGACAGTCCCAAGAGAACGCTATAAACTGACATGAGGAACCTGGGCTGGCAACTTTTCCTTCAAAGGCAAAAGGGCCGGTGTTTGTCTCTCGGGGCCTGTGGCCTGGATTTGCCGGCCGCCTCCGAAAATCCAAATGATTAAGGATATGTCCCAGACCCAACCTGCCCCCACCTAAAATCTGTGCCGCCCTGACAGTCCCAAGGGAACCCTACAAACTGACACTAGTAACAAGGGCTGGCAACTTTTCCTTAACAGGGAATATGGCCGGTGTTTGTCTCCAAGGGGCCTTTGTCCCTGAGTAGACGGATGCCTCCAAAAAATCCAAACGATTAATGATATGTCCCAGACTTAATCTGCCCCACCAGAAACTTGTGCTGCCCTGACAGTCCCAAAGGAACCCTGTAAACTGACATGAGGAACTTGGGCTGGCAACTTTTCCTTCACAGGGAAAAGGGCCAGTGTTTGTCTTCAGGAGCCTGTGACCCGGAGTGGCTGGCCGCCTCCAAAATCACCAAACGATTAAAGATATGTCCCAGACCCAACCTGCCCCCACCTCAAATTTGTGCTGCCCCGACAGTCTCAAGAGAACTCTACTAACTGACATCAGGAACTTGGTCTAGCAACTTTTCTTTCAAAGGGAAAAGGGCCGGTGTTTGTCTTCAGGAGCCTTGGTCCCAGAGTGGCCGGCCGCCTCCAAAATATCCAAACGATTAAAGATATGTCCCAGACCCAACCTACCCCCACCTCAAACCTGTGCTGCCCTGACAGTCCCAAGAGAACCCTACAAACTGACATCAGCAACCAGGGCTGGCAACTTTTCCTTAACAGGGAATACGGCTGGTGTTTGTCTCCAAGGGCCTTTGGCCTTGAGTGGCCGGCTGCCTCCAAAAAATCCAAACGATTAAAGATATGTCCCAGACCCAACCTGCCCCCACCTCAAACCTGTGCTTCCCGGACAGTCCCAAGGGAACCCTACAAACTGACATCAGCAACCAGGGCTGACCTTATATCTTTCCAAGAAAAAATGGCTAGTGTTTGTCCGAAGGGGCCTTTGGCCTTGAGTGGCCGGACGCCTCCAAAAATCCAAACGATTAAAGATATGTCCTAGACCCAACCTGCCCCCACCTCAAATTTGTGTTGCCCTGACAGTCCATAGGGAACCCTATAAACTGACACGAGGAACCTGGGCTGGCAACTTTTCCTTCCCAGGGTAAAAGGGCCGGTGTTTGTCTTCAGGAACCTTTGTCCCAGAGTGGCCGGCCGCCTCCAAAATCTCCAAACGATTAAAGATATGTCCCAGACCTAACCTGCCCCCACCACAAACTTGTGCTGCCCTGACAGTCCCAAGAGAACGCTATAAACTGACATGAGGAACCTGGGCTGGCAACTTTTCCTTCAAAGGCAAAAGGGCCGGTGTTTGTCTCTCGGGGCCTGTGGCCTGGATTTGCCGGCCGCCTCCGAAAATCCAAATGATTAAGGATATGTCCCAGACCCAACCTGCCCCCACCTAAAACCTGTGCCGCCCTGACAGTCCCAAGGGAACCCTACAAACTGACACTAGCAACAAGGGCTGGCAACTTTTCCTTAACAGGGAATATGGCCGGTGTTTGTCTCCAAGGGGCCTTTGTCCCTGAGTAGACGGATGCCTCCAAAAAATCCAAACGATTAATGATATGTCCAAGACTTAATCTGCCCCACCAGAAACTTGTGCTGCCCTGACAGTCCCATGGGAACCCTACAAACTGACATCAGCAACCAGGGCTGGCAACTTTTCCTTAACAGGGAATACGGCCGGTGTTTGTCTCCAAGGGCCTTTGGCCTTTTATTGTCGGCCGCCTCCAAAAAACCAAACGATTAAAGATATTTCCCAGACCCAACCTACCCCCACCTCAAACCTGTGCTGCCTTGACAGTCCCAAGGGAACCCTACAAACTGACATCAGCAACCAGGTCTGGCAACTTTTCCTTCACAAGGAATACGGCCGGTGTTTGTGTCCAAGGGCCTTTGGCCTTGAGTGGCCGGCTGCCTCCAAAAAATCCAAACGATTAAAGATATGTCCCAGACCCAACCTGCCCCCACCTCAAACCTGTGCTTCCCGGACAGTCCCAAGGGAACCCTACAAACTGACATCAGCAACCAGGGCTGGCAACTTTTCCTTAACAGGGAAAAGGGCCGGTGTTTGTCTTCAGGAACCTTTGTCCCAGAGCGGCCGGCCGCCTCCAAAATCTCCAAACGATTAAAGATATGTCCCAGACCCAACCTGCCCCCACCTCAAACCTGTGCTGCCCTGACAGTCCCATGGGAACCCTACCTGCTGACATCAGGAACCTGGGTTGACCATATTTCTTTCCTAGAAAAAATTGCTCGTGTCTTCCTGCAGGCGTCTTTGTCCCTGAGTGGCCGGACGCCTCCAAAAAATCCAAACAATTAAAGATATGTCCCAGACCCAACCTACCCCCACCTCAAACCTGTGCTGCCCTGACAGTCCAAAGGGACCCCTACAAACTGACATCAGCAACAAGGGCTGGCAACTTTTCCTTAACAGGGAATACGGCCGGTGTTTGTCTCCAAGGGCCTTTGTCCCCGAGTAGCCGGATGCCTCCAAAAAATCCAAGCGATTAATGATATGTCCCATACTTAATCTGCCCCCACCAGAAACTTGTGCTGCCCTGACAGTCCCAAGGGAACCCTACAAACTGACATCAGCAACCAGGGCTGACCTTATATCTTTCCAAGAAAAAATGGCTAGTGCTTGTCTGAAGGGGCCTTTGGCCTTGAGTGGCCGGCCGCCTCCAAAAATCCAAACGATTAAAGATATGTCCCAGACCCAACCTGCCCCCACCTCAAATTTGTGTTGCCCTGACAGTCCATAGGGAACCCTATAAACTGACACGAGGAACCTGGGCTGGCAACTTTTCCTTCCCAGGGTAAAAGGGCCGGTGTTTGTCTTCAGGAACCTTTGTCCCAGAGTGGCCGGCCGCCTCCAAAATCTCCAAACGATTAAAGATATGTCCCAGACCTAACCTGCCCCCACCACAAACTTGTGCTGCCCTGACAGTCCCAAGAGAACGCTATAAACTGACATGAGGAACCTGGGCTGGCAACTTTTCCTTCAAAGGCAAAAGGGCCGGTGTTTGTCTCTCGGGGCCTGTGGCCTGGATTTGCCGGCCGCCTCCGAAAATCCAAATGATTAAGGATATGTCCCAGACCCAACCTGCCCCCACCTAAAACCTGTGCCGCCCTGACAGTCCCAAGGGAACCCTACAAACTGACACTAGCAACAAGGGCTGGCAACTTTTCCTTAACAGGGAATATGGCCGGTGTTTGTCTCCAAGGGGCCTTTGTCCCTGAGTAGACGGATGCCTCCAAAAAATCCAAACGATTAATGATATGTCCAAGACTTAATCTGCCCCACCAGAAACTTGTGCTGCCCTGACAGTCCCATGGGAACCCTACAAACTGACATCAGCAACCAGGGCTGGCAACTTTTCCTTAACAGGGAATACGGCCGGTGTTTGTCTCCAAGGGCCTTTTGCCTTGAATTGTCGGCCGCCTCCAAAAAACCAAACGATTAAAGATATTTCCCAGACCCAACCTACCCCCACCTCAAACCTGTGCTGCCTTGACAGTCCCAAGGGAACCCTACAAACTGACATCAGCAACCAGGGCTGGCAACTTTTCCTTCACAGGGAATACGGCCGGTGTTTGTGTCCAAGGGCCTTTGGCCTTGAGTGGCCGGATGCCTCCAAAAAATCCAAACGATTAAAGATATGTCCCAGACCCAACCTGCCCCCACCTCAAACCTGTGCTTCCCGGACAGTCCCAAGGGAACCCTACAAACTGACATCAGCAACCAGGGCTGGCAACTTTTCCTTAACAGGGAAAAGGGCCGGTGTTTGTCTTCAGGAACCTTTGTCCCAGAGCGGCCGGCCGCCTCCAAAATCTCCAAACGATTAAAGATATGTCCCAGACCCAACCTGCCCCCACCTCAAACCTGTGCTGCCCTGACAGTCCCATGGGAACCCTACCTGCTGACATCAGGAACCTGGGTTGACCATATTTCTTTCCTAGAAAAAATTGCTCGTGTCTTCCTGCAGGCGTCTTTGTCCCTGAGTAGCCGGACGCCTCCAAAAAATCCAAACAATTAAAGATATGTCCCAGACCCAACCTACCCCCACCTCAAACCTGTGCTGCCCTGACAGTCCAAAGGGACCCCTACAAACTGACATCAGCAACAAGGGCTGGCAACTTTTCCTTAACAGGGAATACGGCCGGTGTTTGTCTCCAAGGGCCTTTGTCCCCGAGTAGCCGGATGCCTCCAAAAAATCCAAGCGATTAATGATATGTCCCATACTTAATCTGCCCCCACCAGAAACTTGTGCTGCCCTGACAGTCCCAAAGGAACCCTATAAATTGACAAGAGGAACCTGGGCTGGCAACTTTTCCTTCACAGGGAAAAGGGCCGGTGTTTGTCTTCAGGAACCTTTGTCCCAGAGTGGCCGGCCGCCTCCAAAATCTCCAAACGATTAAAGATATGTCCCAGACCCAACCTGCCCCCACCTCAAATTTGTGCTGCCCGACAGTCTCAAGAGAACTCTACTAACTGACATCAGGAATCTGGCCTGGCAACTTTTCGTTCAAAGGGAAAAGGGCTGGTGTTTGTCTTCAGGAGCCTGGGTCCCAGAATGGCCGGCCGCCTCCAAAATATCCAAACGATTAAAGATATGTCCCAGACCCAACCTACCCCCACCTCAAACTTGTGCTGCCCTGACAGTCCCAAGAGAACGCTATAAACTGACATGAGGAACCTGGGCTGGCAACTTTTCCTTCACAGGGAAAAGGGCCGGTGTTTGTCTTCAGGAGCCTGTGACCCGGAGTGGCCGGCCGCCTCCAAAATCACCAAACGATTAAAGATATGTCCCAGACCCAACCTGCCCCCACCTCAAATTTGTGCTGCCCCGACAGTCTCAAGAGAACTCTACTAACTGACATCAGGAACCTGGTCCAGCAACTTTTCGTTCAAAGGGAAAAGGGCCGGTGTTTGTCTTCAGGAGCCTTGGTCCCAGAGTGGCCGGCCGCCTCCAAAATATCCAAACGATTAAAGATATGTCCCAGACCCAACCTACCCCCACCTCAAACCTGTGCTGCCCTGACAGTCCCAAGAGAACCCTACAAACTGACATCAGCAACCAGGGCTGACCTTATATCTTTCCAAGAAAAAATGGCTAGGTCTGAAGGGGCCTTTGGCCTTGAGTGGCCGGACGCCTCCAAAAATCCAAACGATTAAAGATATGTCCCAGACCCAACCTGCCCCCACCTCAAATTTGTGTTGCCCTGACAGTCCAAAGGGAACCCTATAAACTGACACGAGGAACCTGGGCTGGCAACTTTTCCTTCCCAGGGTAAAAGGGCCGGTGTTTGTCTTCAGGAACCTTTGTCCCAGAGTGGCCGGCCGCCTCCAAAATCTCCAAACGATTAAAGATATGTCCCAGACCTAACCTGCCCCCACCACAAACTTGTGCTGCCCTGACAGTCCCAAGAGAACGCTATAAACTGACATGAGGAACCTGGGCTGGCAACTTTTCCTTCAAAGGCAAAAGGGCCGGTGTTTGTCTCTCGGGGCCTGTGGCCTGGATTTGCCGGCCGCCTCCGAAAATCCAAATGATTAAGGATATGTCCCAGACCCAACCTGCCCCCACCTAAAATCTGTGCCGCCCTGACAGTCCCAAGGGAACCCTACAAACTGACACTAGTAACAAGGGCTGGCAACTTTTCCTTAACAGGGAATATGGCCGGTGTTTGTCTCCAAGGGGCCTTTGTCCCTGAGTAGACGGATGCCTCCAAAAAATCCAAACGATTAATGATATGTCCCAGACTTAATCTGCCCCACCAGAAACTTGTGCTGCCCTGACAGTCCCAAAGGAACCCTGTAAACTGACATGAGGAACTTGGGCTGGCAACTTTTCCTTCACAGGGAAAAGGGCCAGTGTTTGTCTTCAGGAGCCTGTGACCCGGAGTGGCTGGCCGCCTCCAAAATCACCAAACGATTAAAGATATGTCCCAGACCCAACCTGCCCCCACCTCAAATTTGTGCTGCCCCGACAGTCTCAAGAGAACTCTACTAACTGACATCAGGAACTTGGTCTAGCAACTTTTCTTTCAAAGGGAAAAGGGCCGGTGTTTGTCTTCAGGAGCCTTGGTCCCAGAGTGGCCGGCCGCCTCCAAAATATCCAAACGATTAAAGATATGTCCCAGACCCAACCTACCCCCACCTCAAACCTGTGCTGCCCTGACAGTCCCAAGAGAACCCTACAAACTGACATCAGCAACCAGGGCTGGCAACTTTTCCTTAACAGGGAATACGGCTGGTGTTTGTCTCCAAGGGCCTTTGGCCTTGAGTGGCCGGCTGCCTCCAAAAAATCCAAACGATTAAAGATATGTCCCAGACCCAACCTGCCCCCACCTCAAACCTGTGCTTCCCGGACAGTCCCAAGGGAACCCTACAAACTGACATCAGCAACCAGGGCTGACCTTATATCTTTCCAAGAAAAAATGGCTAGTGTTTGTCTGAAGGGGCCTTTGGCCTTGAGTGGCCGGACGCCTCCAAAAATCCAAACGATTAAAGATATGTCCTAGACCCAACCTGCCCCCACCTCAAATTTGTGTTGCCCTGACAGTCCATAGGGAACCCTATAAACTGACACGAGGAACCTGGGCTGGCAACTTTTCCTTCCCAGGGTAAAAGGGCCGGTGTTTGTCTTCAGGAACCTTTGTCCCAGAGTGGCCGGCCGCCTCCAAAATCTCCAAACGATTAAAGATATGTCCCAGACCTAACCTGCCCCCACCACAAACTTGTGCTGCCCTGACAGTCCCAAGAGAACGCTATAAACTGACATGAGGAACCTGGGCTGGCAACTTTTCCTTCAAAGGCAAAAGGGCCGGTGTTTGTCTCTCGGGGCCTGTGGCCTGGATTTGCCGGCCGCCTCTGAAAATCCAAATGATTAAGGATATGTCCCAGACCCAACCTGCCCCCACCTAAAACCTGTGCCGCCCTGACAGTCCCAAGGGAACCCTACAAACTGACACTAGCAACAAGGGCTGGCAACTTTTCCTTAACAGGGAATATGGCCGGTGTTTGTCTCCAAGGGGCCTTTGTCCCTGAGTAGACGGATGCCTCCAAAAAATCCAAACGATTAATGATATGTCCAAGACTTAATCTGCCCCACCAGAAACTTGTGCTGCCCTGACAGTCCCATGGGAACCCTACAAACTGACATCAGCAACCAGGGCTGGCAACTTTTCCTTAACAGGGAATACGGCCGGTGTTTGTCTCCAAGGGCCTTTGGCCTTTTATTGTCGGCCGCCTCCAAAAAACCAAACGATTAAAGATATTTCCCAGACCCAACCTACCCCCACCTCAAACCTGTGCTGCCTTGACAGTCCCAAGGGAACCCTACAAACTGACATCAGCAACCAGGTCTGGCAACTTTTCCTTCACAAGGAATACGGCCGGTGTTTGTGTCCAAGGGCCTTTGGCCTTGAGTGGCCGGCTGCCTCCAAAAAATCCAAACGATTAAAGATATGTCCCAGACCCAACCTGCCCCCACCTCAAACCTGTGCTTCCCGGACAGTCCCAAGGGAACCCTACAAACTGACATCAGCAACCAGGGCTGGCAACTTTTCCTTAACAGGGAAAAGGGCCGGTGTTTGTCTTCAGGAACCTTTGTCCCAGAGCGGCCGGCCGCCTCCAAAATCTCCAAACGATTAAAGATATGTCCCAGACCCAACCTGCCCCCACCTCAAACCTGTGCTGCCCTGACAGTCCCATGGGAACCCTACCTGCTGACATCAGGAACCTGGGTTGACCATATTTCTTTCCTAGAAAAAATTGCTCGTGTCTTCCTGCAGGCGTCTTTGTCCCTGAGTGGCCGGACGCCTCCAAAAAATCCAAACAATTAAAGATATGTCCCAGACCCAACCTACCCCCACCTCAAACCTGTGCTGCCCTGACAGTCCAAAGGGACCCCTACAAACTGACATCAGCAACAAGGGCTGGCAACTTTTCCTTAACAGGGAATACGGCCGGTGTTTGTCTCCAAGGGCCTTTGTCCCCGAGTAGCCGGATGCCTCCAAAAAATCCAAGCGATTAATGATATGTCCCATACTTAATCTGCCCCCACCAGAAACTTGTGCTGCCCTGACAGTCCCAAAGGAACCCTATAAATTGACAAGAGGAACCTGGGCTGGCAACTTTTCCTTCACAGGGAAAAGGGCCGGTGTTTGTCTTCAGGAACCTTTGTCCCAGAGTGGCCGGCCGCCTCCAAAATCTCCAAACGATTAAAGATATGTCCCAGACCCAACCTGCCCCCACCTCAAATTTGTGCTGCCCGACAGTCTCAAGAGAACTCTACTAACTGACATCAGGAATCTGGCCTGGCAACTTTTCGTTCAAAGGGAAAAGGGCTGGTGTTTGTCTTCAGGAGCCTGGGTCCCAGAATGGCCGGCCGCCTCCAAAATATCCAAACGATTAAAGATATGTCCCAGACCCAACCTACCCCCACCTCAAACTTGTGCTGCCCTGACAGTCCCAAGAGAACGCTATAAACTGACATGAGGAACCTGGGCTGGCAACTTTTCCTTCACAGGGAAAAGGGCCGGTGTTTGTCTTCAGGAGCCTGTGACCCGGAGTGGCCGGCCGCCTCCAAAATCACCAAACGATTAAAGATATGTCCCAGACCCAACCTGCCCCCACCTCAAATTTGTGCTGCCCCGACAGTCTCAAGAGAACTCTACTAACTGACATCAGGAACCTGGTCTAGCAACTTTTCGTTCAAAGGGAAAAGGGCCGGTGTTTGTCTTCAGGAGCCTTGGTCCCAGAGTGGCCGGCCGCCTCCAAAATATCCAAACGATTAAAGATATGTCCCAGACCCAACCTACCCCCACCTCAAACCTGTGCTGCCCTGACAGTCCCAAGAGAACCCTACAAACTGACATCAGCAACCAGGGCTGACCTTATATCTTTCCAAGAAAAAATGGCTAGGTCTGAAGGGGCCTTTGGCCTTGAGTGGCCGGACGCCTCCAAAAATCCAAACGATTAAAGATATGTCCCAGACCCAACCTGCCCCCACCTCAAATTTGTGTTGCCCTGACAGTCCAAAGGGAACCCTATAAACTGACACGAGGAACCTGGGCTGCTAACTTTTCCTTCCCAGAGTAAAAGGGCCGGTGTTTGTCTTCAGGAACCTTTGTCCCAGAGTGGCCGGCCGCCTCCAAAATCTCCAAACGATTAAAGATATGTCCCAGACCTAACCTGCCCCCACCACAAACTTGTGCTGCCCTGACAGTCCCAAGAGAACGCTATAAACTGACATGAGGAACCTGGGCTGGCAACTTTTCCTTCAAAGGCAAAAGGGCCGGTGTTTGTCTCTCGGGGCCTGTGGCCTGGATTTGCCGGCCGCCTCCGAAAATCCAAATGATTAAGGATATGTCCCAGACCCAACCTGCCCCCACCTAAAATCTGTGCCGCCCTGACAGTCCCAAGGGAACCCTACAAACTGACACTAGTAACAAGGGCTGGCAACTTTTCCTTAACAGGGAATATGGCCGGTGTTTGTCTCCAAGGGGCCTTTGTCCCTGAGTAGACGGATGCCTCCAAAAAATCCAAACGATTAATGATATGTCCCAGACTTAATCTGCCCCACCAGAAACTTGTGCTGCCCTGACAGTCCCAAAGGAACCCTGTAAACTGACATGAGGAACTTGGGCTGGCAACTTTTCCTTCACAGGGAAAAGGGCCAGTGTTTGTCTTCAGGAGCCTGTGACCCGGAGTGGCCGGCCGCCTCCAAAATCACCAAACGATTAAAGATATGTCCCAGACCCAACCTGCCCCCACCTCAAATTTGTGCTGCCCCGACAGTCTCAAGAGAACTCTACTAACTGACATCAGGAACCTGGTCTAGCAACTTTTCGTACAAAGGGAAAAGGGCCGGTGTTTTTCTTCAGGAGCCTTGGTCCCAGAGTGGCCGGCCGCCTCCAAAATATCCAAACGATTAAAGATATGTCCCAGACCCAACCTACCTCCACCACAAACTTGTGCTGCCCTGACAGTCCCAAGGGAACCCTACGAACTGACATCAGCAACCAGGGCTGGCAACTTTTCCTTAACAGGGAATACGGCTGGTGTTTGTCTCCAAGGGCCTTTGGCCTTGAGTGGCCGGCCGCCTCCAAAAAACCAAACGATTAAAGATATGTCCCAGACCTAACCTGCCCCCACCTCAAACCTGTGCTGCCCTGACAGTCCCAAGGGAACCCTACAAACTGAAATCAGCAACCAGGGCTGGCAACTTTTCCTTAACAGGGAATACGGCCGGTGTTTGTCTCCAAGGGCCTATGGCCTTGAGTGGCCGGACGCCTCCAAAATTCCAAACGATTAAAGATATTTCCCAAACCCAACCTACCCCCACCTCAAACCTGTGCTGCCCTGACAATCCCAAGGGAACCCTACAAACTGACATCAGCAACCAGGGCTGGCAACTTTTCCTTAACAGGGAATACGGCCGGTGTTTGTCTCCAAGGGCCTTTGGCCTTGAGTGGACGGCTGCCTCCAAAAAATCCAAATGATTAATGATATGTCCCAGACCCAACCTGCCCCCACCTCAAACCTGTGCTGCCCTGACAGTCCCATGGGAACCCTACCTGCTGACATCAGGAACCTGGGTTGACCATATTTCTTTCCTAGAAAAAATTGCTCGTGTCTTCCTGCAGGCGTCTTTGTCCCTGAGTGGCCGGACGCCTCCAAAAAATCCAAACAATTAAAGATATGTCCCAGACCCAACCTACCCCCACCTCAAACCTGTGCTGCCCTGACAGTCCAAAGGGACCCCTACAAACTGACATCAGCAACAAGGGCTGGCAACTTTTCCTTAACAGGGAATACGGCCGGTGTTTGTCTCCAAGGGCCTTTGTCCCCGAGTAGCCGGATGCCTCCAAAAAATCCAAGCGATTAATGATATGTCCCATACTTAATCTGCCCCCACCAGAAACTTGTGCTGCCCTGACAGTCCCAAAGGAACCCTATAAATTGACAAGAGGAACCTGGGCTGGCAACTTTTCCTTCACAGGGAAAAGGGCCGGTGTTTGTCTTCAGGAACCTTTGTCCCAGAGTGGCCGGCCGCCTCCAAAATCTCCAAACGATTAAAGATATGTCCCAGACCCAACCTGCCCCCACCTCAAATTTGTGCTGCCCGACAGTCTCAAGAGAACTCTACTAACTGACATCAGGAATCTGGCCTGGCAACTTTTCGTTCAAAGGGAAAAGGGCTGGTGTTTGTCTTCAGGAGCCTGGGTCCCAGAATGGCCGGCCGCCTCCAAAATATCCAAACGATTAAAGATATGTCCCAGACCCAACCTACCCCCACCTCAAACTTGTGCTGCCCTGACAGTCCCAAGAGAACGCTATAAACTGACATGAGGAACCTGGGCTGGCAACTTTTCCTTCACAGGGAAAAGGGCCGGTGTTTGTCTTCAGGAGCCTGTGACCCGGAGTGGCCGGCCGCCTCCAAAATCACCAAACGATTAAAGATATGTCCCAGACCCAACCTGCCCCCACCTCAAATTTGTGCTGCCCCGACAGTCTCAAGAGAACTCTACTAACTGACATCAGGAACCTGGTCTAGCAACTTTTCGTTCAAAGGGAAAAGGGCCGGTGTTTGTCTTCAGGAGCCTTGGTCCCAGAGTGGCCGGCCGCCTCCAAAATATCCAAACGATTAAAGATATGTCCCAGACCCAACCTACCCCCACCTCAAACCTGTGCTGCCCTGACAGTCCCAAGAGAACCCTACAAACTGACATCAGCAACCAGGGCTGACCTTATATCTTTCCAAGAAAAAATGGCTAGGTCTGAAGGGGCCTTTGGCCTTGAGTGGCCGGACGCCTCCAAAAATCCAAACGATTAAAGATATGTCCCAGACCCAACCTGCCCCCACCTCAAATTTGTGTTGCCCTGACAGTCCAAAGGGAACCCTATAAACTGACACGAGGAACCTGGGCTGCTAACTTTTCCTTCCCAGAGTAAAAGGGCCGGTGTTTGTCTTCAGGAACCTTTGTCCCAGAGTGGCCGGCCGCCTCCAAAATCTCCAAACGATTAAAGATATGTCCCAGACCTAACCTGCCCCCACCACAAACTTGTGCTGCCCTGACAGTCCCAAGAGAACGCTATAAACTGACATGAGGAACCTGGGCTGGCAACTTTTCCTTCAAAGGCAAAAGGGCCGGTGTTTGTCTCTCGGGGCCTGTGGCCTGGATTTGCCGGCCGCCTCCGAAAATCCAAATGATTAAGGATATGTCCCAGACCCAACCTGCCCCCACCTAAAATCTGTGCCGCCCTGACAGTCCCAAGGGAACCCTACAAACTGACACTAGTAACAAGGGCTGGCAACTTTTCCTTAACAGGGAATATGGCCGGTGTTTGTCTCCAAGGGGCCTTTGTCCCTGAGTAGACGGATGCCTCCAAAAAATCCAAACGATTAATGATATGTCCCAGACTTAATCTGCCCCACCAGAAACTTGTGCTGCCCTGACAGTCCCAAAGGAACCCTGTAAACTGACATGAGGAACTTGGGCTGGCAACTTTTCCTTCACAGGGAAAAGGGCCAGTGTTTGTCTTCAGGAGCCTGTGACCCGGAGTGGCCGGCCGCCTCCAAAATCACCAAACGATTAAAGATATGTCCCAGACCCAACCTGCCCCCACCTCAAATTTGTGCTGCCCCGACAGTCTCAAGAGAACTCTACTAACTGACATCAGGAACCTGGTCTAGCAACTTTTCGTACAAAGGGAAAAGGGCCGGTGTTTTTCTTCAGGAGCCTTGGTCCCAGAGTGGCCGGCCGCCTCCAAAATATCCAAACGATTAAAGATATGTCCCAGACCCAACCTACCTCCACCACAAACTTGTGCTGCCCTGACAGTCCCAAGGGAACCCTACGAACTGACATCAGCAACCAGGGCTGGCAACTTTTCCTTAACAGGGAATACGGCTGGTGTTTGTCTCCAAGGGCCTTTGGCCTTGAGTGGCCGGCCGCCTCCAAAAAACCAAACGATTAAAGATATGTCCCAGACCTAACCTGCCCCCACCTCAAACCTGTGCTGCCCTGACAGTCCCAAGGGAACCCTACAAACTGAAATCAGCAACCAGGGCTGGCAACTTTTCCTTAACAGGGAATACGGCCGGTGTTTGTCTCCAAGGGCCTATGGCCTTGAGTGGCCGGACGCCTCCAAAATTCCAAACGATTAAAGATATTTCCCAAACCCAACCTACCCCCACCTCAAACCTGTGCTGCCCTGACAATCCCAAGGGAACCCTACAAACTGACATCAGCAACCAGGGCTGGCAACTTTTCCTTAACAGGGAATACGGCCGGTGTTTGTCTCCAAGGGCCTTTGGCCTTGAGTGGACGGCTGCCTCCAAAAAATCCAAATGATTAATGATATGTCCCAGACCCAACCTGCCCCCACCTCAAACCTGTGCTTCCCGGACAGTCCCAAGGGAACCCTACAAACTGACATCAGCAACCAGGGCTGACCTTATATCTTTCCAAGAAAAAATGGCTAGTGTTTGTCTGAAGGGGCCTTTGGCCTTGAGTGGCCGGACGCCTCCAAAAATCCAAACGATTAAAGATATGTCCCAGACCCAACCTGCCCCCACCTCAAATTTGTGCTGCCCCGACAGTCTCAAGAGAACTCTACTAACTGACATCAGGAACCTGGTCTAGCAACTTTTCTTTCAAAGGGAAAAGGGCCGGTGTTTGTCTTCAGGAGCCTTGGTCCCAGAGTGGCCGGCCGCCTCCAAAATATCCAAACGATTAAAGATATTTCCCAGACCCAACCTACCCCCACCTCAAACCTGTGCTGCCCTGACAGTCCTAAGAGAACCCTACAAACTGACATCAGCAACCAGGGCTGGCAACTTTTCCTTAACAGGGAATACGGCCGGTGTTTGTCTCCAAGGGCCTTTGGCCTTGAGTGGTCGGCTGCCTCCAAAAAATCCAAACGATTAATGATATGTCCCAGACCCAACCTGCCCCCACCTCAAACCTGTGCTTCCCGGACAGTCCCAAGGGAACCCTACAAACTGACATCAGCAACCAGGGCTGACCTTATATCTTTCCAAGAAAAAATGGCTAGTGTTTGTCTGAAGGGGCCTTTGGCCTTGAGTGGCCGGACGCCTCCAAAAATCCAAACGATTAAAGATATGTCCCAGACCCAACCTGCCCCCACCTCAAATTTGTGTTGCCCTGACAGTCCATAGGGAACCCTATAAACTGACACGAGGAACCTGGGCTGGCAACTTTTCCTTCCCAGGGTAAAAGGGCCGGTGTTTGTCTTCAGGAACCTTTGTCCCAGAGTGGCCGGCCGCCTCCAAAATCTCCAAACGATTAAAGATATGTCCCAGACCTAACCTGCCCCCACCACAAACTTGTGCTGCCCTGACAGTCCCAAGAGAACGCTATAAACTGACATGAGGAACCTGGGCTGGCAACTTTTCCTTCAAAGGCAAAAGGGCCGGTGTTTGTCTCTCGGGGCCTGTGGCCTGGATTTACCGGCCGCCTCCGAAAATCCAAATGATTAAGGATATGTCCCAGACCCAACCTGCCCCCACCTCAAACCTGTGCTTCCCTGACAGTCCCAAGGGAACCCTACGAACTGACATCAGCAACCAGGGCTGGCAACTTTTCCTTAACAGGGAATACGGCTGGTGTTTGTCTCCAAGGGCCTTTGGCCTTGAGTGGCCGGCCGCCTCCAAAAAACCAAACGATTAAAGATATGTCCCAGACCTAACCTGCCCCCACCTCAAACCTGTGCTGCCCTGACAGTCCCAAGGGAACCCTACAAACTGAAATCAGCAACCAGGGCTGGCAACTTTTCCTTAACAGGGAATACGGCCGGTGTTTGTCTCCAAGGGCCTATGGCCTTGAGTGGCCGGACGCCTCCAAAATTCCAAACGATTAAAGATATTTCCCAAACCCAACCTACCCCCACCTCAAACCTGTGCTGCCCTGACAATCCCAAGGGAACCCTACAAACTGACATCAGCAACCAGGGCTGGCAACTTTTCCTTAACAGGGAATACGGCCGGTGTTTGTCTCCAAGGGCCTTTGGCCTTGAGTGGACGGCTGCCTCCAAAAAATCCAAATGATTAATGATATGTCCCAGACCCAACCTGCCCCCACCTCAAACCTGTGCTTCCCGGACAGTCCCAAGGGAACCCTACAAACTGACATCAGCAACCAGGGCTGACATTATATCTTTCCAAGAAAAAATGGCTAGTGTTTGTCTGAAGGGGCCTTTGGCCTTGAGTGGCCGGACGCCTCCAAAAATCCAAACGATTAAAGATATGTCCCAGACCCAACCTGCCCCCACCTCAAATTTGTGCTGCCCCGACAGTCTCAAGAGAACTCTACTAACTGACATCAGGAACCTGGTCTAGCAACTTTTCTTTCAAAGGGAAAAGGGCCGGTGTTTGTCTTCAGGAGCCTTGGTCCCAGAGTGGCCGGCCGCCTCCAAAATATCCAAACGATTAAAGATATTTCCCAGACCCAACCTACCCCCACCTCAAACCTGTGCTGCCCTGACAGTCCTAAGAGAACCCTACAAACTGACATCAGCAACCAGGGCTGGCAACTTTTCCTTAACAGGGAATACGGCCGGTGTTTGTCTCCAAGGGCCTTTGGCCTTGAGTGGTCGGCTGCCTCCAAAAATCCAAACGATTAATGATATGTCCCAGACCCAACCTGCCCCCACCTCAAACCTGTGCTTCCCGGACAGTCCCAAGGGAACCCTACAAACTGACATCAGCAACCAGGGCTGACCTTATATCTTTCCAAGAAAAAATGGCTAGTGTTTGTCTGAAGGGGCCTTTGGCCTTGAGTGGCCGGACGCCTCCAAAAATCCAAACGATTAAAGATATGTCCCAGACCCAACCTGCCCCCACCTCAAATTTGTGTTGCCCTGACAGTCCATAGGGAACCCTATAAACTGACACGAGGAACCTGGGCTGGCAACTTTTCCTTCCCAGGGTAAAAGGGCCGGTGTTTGTCTTCAGGAACCTTTGTCCCAGAGTGGCCGGCCGCCTCCAAAATCTCCAAACGATTAAAGATATGTCCCAGACCTAACCTGCCCCCACCACAAACTTGTGCTGCCCTGACAGTCCCAAGAGAACGCTATAAACTGACATGAGGAACCTGGGCTGGCAACTTTTCCTTCAAAGGCAAAAGGGCCGGTGTTTGTCTCTCGGGGCCTGTGGCCTGGATTTACCGGCCGCCTCCGAAAATCCAAATGATTAAGGATATGTCCCAGACCCAACCTGCCCCCACCTCAAACCTGTGCTTCCCTGACAGTCCCAAGGGAACCCTACAAACTGACACTAGCAACAAGGGCTGGCAACTTTTCCTTAACAAGGAATATGGCCGGTGTTTGTCTCCAAGGGGCCTTTGTCCCTGAGTAGACGGATGCCTCCAAAAAATCCAAACGATTATTGATATGTCCCAGACTTAATCTGCCCCACCAGAAACTTGTGCTGCCCTGACAGTCCCAAAGGAACCCTATAAACTGACATGAGGAACTTGGGCTGGCAACTTTTCCTTCACAGGGAAAAGGGCCAGTGTTTGTCTTCAGGAGCCTGTGACCCGGAGTGGCCGGCCGCCTCCAAAATCTCCAAACGATTAAAGATATGTCCCAGACCCAACCTGCCCCCACCTCAAATTTGTGCTGCCCCGACAGTCTCAAGAGAACTCTACTAACTGACATCAGGAACCTGGTCTAGCAACTTTTCGTTCAAAGGGAAAAGGGCCGGTGTTTGTCTTCAGGAGCCTTGGTCCCAGAGTGGCCGGCCGCCTCCAAAATATCCAAACGATTAAAGATATGTCCCAGACCCAACCTGCCTCCACCACAAACTTGTGCTGCCCTGACAGTCCCAAGGGAACCCTACGAACTGACATCAGCAACCAGGGCTGGCAACTTTTCCTTAACAGGGAATACGGCCGGTGTTTGTCTCCAAGGGCCTTTGGCCTTGAGTGGCCGGCCGCCTCCAAAAAACCAAACGATTAAAGATATGTCCCAGACCTATCCTGCCCCCACCTCAAACCTGTGCTGCCCTGACAGTCCCAAGGGAACCCTACAAACTGAAATCAGCAACCAGGGCTGGCAACTTTTCCTTCACAGGGAAAAGGGCCGGTGTTTGTCTCCAAGGGCCTATGGCCTTGAGTGGCCGGACGCCTCCAAAATTCCAAACGATTAAAGATATTTCCCAGACCCAACCTACCCCCACCTCAAACCTGTGCTGCCCTGACAATCCCAAGGGAACCCTACAAACTGACATCAGCAACCAGGGCTGGCAACTTTTCCTTAACAGGGAATATGGCCGGTGTTTGTCTCCAAGGGCCTTTGGCCTTGAGTGGCCGGCCGCCTCCAAAAAACCCAAACGATTAATGATATTTCCCAGACCCAACCTGCCCCCACCTCAAACCTGTGCTTCCCGGACAGTCCCAAGGGAACCCTACAAACTGACATCAGCAACCAGGGCTGACCTTATATCTTTCCAAGAAAAAATGGCTAGTGTTTGTCTGAAGGGGCCTTTGGCCTTGAGTGGCCGGACGCCTCCAAAAATCCAAACGATTAAAGATATGTCCCAGACCCAACCTGCCCCCACCTCAAATTTGTGCTGCCCCGACAGTCTCAAGAGAACTCTACTAACTGACATCAGGAACCTGGTCTAGCAACTTTTCTTTCAAAGGGAAAAGGGCCGGTGTTTGTCTTCAGGAGCCTTGGTCCCAGAGTGGCCGGCCGCCTCCAAAATATCCAAACGATTAAAGATATTTCCCAGACCCAACCTACCCCCACCTCAAACCTGCTC
>NW_027100437.1:0-46929 GCF_031753505.1 Anomalospiza imberbis | reverse complement strand
AGCGTTCCAGGACAACTTGCCTGAGTTTTGACTTGGTCCTGATGCGTCCCACCTTGGCAAGTCTTGCTCGTCGCCAGCGGCTCCGAGATGCACAGAAGACGGTGGCAGCTGCTGAAAAGAAGGGCAGCGGTGAGTTTGTCGACAAGCAAGAACATAGGCAGCTGCCTGTGCTTGGGAAGGAGCAGCTGCCTGGTTTTGGCAATTGCCTTCACAGCGCCCAGAAGCCCGGTGCTCTGCTGCTTTGTTTTTCGCAGTCAGTCAATTGCACACCACTGAAGCTGAGCCAGGCTCTTCAGCTTTGCTGCTTTTGAGCATCTGTGCTCCACTTATGCTCTGTGACATCTCTGGAGGTTGTTTGCCTCGGCCAGGCTGGAAAGTGCCCGCTAGTACCTAGAGCTGGGCAGGAGAGGGCAGAGAGCACTTCCATCTGACAGCAGGTTGCAGATTGCCTCGGAAAGAGCCGTGTCCTTGGAATGTGCAGCAAATCCTCTTTCTTTGCAAACCGCGGTTAGTGTGCAGTGCAGGTACGCTCTCCCCTTGCCAAATGGAGTGGGAAAGCTTTTCGCTAAGCTAGAGATGACTAGAGAAGCAGAAGCGCGGCTCCGGAGCTATCCGGAGGAAAGTGCCGCTTCCCGGCGTCTTTCGGCTTGAAGCGGCGCTCCGGAGCGCTGCGCTGCCGCTCTACTGAGCTGTGCGCGAATTAGCCGCTTCTTCGCCTCCGAGAAGCAGAGATCGCGGTTGCTTGGAAGAGGCGAAGAACGAAGCCGCAAAGAAGCGGGCTTGTGTGCCAAGCCTTCCGACTGCCGGAGGACGGTGGCTGCCGCTCTCCTGCCTGTTGAATTCACTCTCGGCAAGCGAATGGAAAGCGTTCCAGGACAACTTGCCTGGGTTTTGACTTGGTCCTGATGCGTCCCACCTTGGCAAGTCTTGCTCGTCGCCAGAGGCTCCGAGATGCACAGAAGACGGTGGCAGCTGCTGAAAAGAAGGGCAGCGGTGAGTTTGTCGACAAGCAAGAACATAGGCAGCTGCCTGTGCTTGGGAAGGAGCAGCTGCCTGGTTTTGGCAATTGCCTTCACAGCGCCCAGAAGCCCGGTGCTCTGCTGCTTTGTTTTTCGCAGTCAGTCAATTGCACACTAGTGAAGCTGAGCCAGGCTCTTCAGCTTTGCTGCTTTTGAGCATCTGTGCTCCACTTATGCTCTGTGACATCTCTGGAGGTTGTTTGCCTCGCCCAGGCTGGAAAGTGCCCGCTAGTACCTAGAGCTGGGCAGGAGAGGGCAGAGAGCACGTCCATCTGACAGCAGGTTGCAGATAGCCTCGGAAAGAGCCGTGTCCTTGGAATGTGCAGCAAATCCTCTTTCTTTGCAAACCGCGGTTAGTGTGCAGTGCAGGTACGCTCTCCCCTTGCCAAATGGAGTGGGAAAGCTTTTCGCTAAGCTAGAGATGACTAGAGAAGCAGAAGCGCGGCTCCGGAGCTATCCGGAGGAAAGTGCCGCTTCCCGGCGTCTTTCGGCTTGAAGCGGCGCTCCGGAGCGCTGCGCTGCCGCTCTACTGAGCTGTGCGCGAATTAGCCGCTTCTTCGCCTCCGAGAAGCAGAGATCGCGGTTGCTTGGAAGAGGCGAAGAACGAAGCCGCAAAGAAGCGTGCTTGTGTGCGAAGCCTTCCGACTGCCGGAGGACGGTGGCTGCCGCTCTCCTGCCTCTTGAATTCACTCTCGGCAAGCGAATGGAAAGCGTTCCAGGACAACTTGCCTGAGTTTTGACTTGGTCCTGATGCGTCCCACCTTGGCAAGTCTTGCTCGTCGCCAGAGGCTCCGAGATGCACAGAAGACGGTGGCAGCTGCTGAAAAGAAGGGCAGCGGTGAGTTTGTCGACAAGCAAGAACATGGGCAGCTGCCTGTGCTTGGGAA
This sequence comes from Anomalospiza imberbis, assembly GCF_031753505.1. NCBI lineage: Eukaryota > Metazoa > Chordata > Aves > Passeriformes > Viduidae > Anomalospiza > Anomalospiza imberbis. The sequence goes on along the minus strand of NW_027100437.1, from coordinate 45,023 downwards.
GGAGCAGCTGCCTGCTTTTGGCAATTGCCTTCACAGCGCCCAGAAGCCCGGTGCTCTGCTGCTTTGTTTTTCGCAGTCAGTCAATTGCACACTAGTGAAGCTGAGCCAGGCTCTTCAGCTTTGCTGCTTTTGAGCATCTGTGCTCCACTTATGCTCTGTGACATCTCTCGAGGTTGTTTGCCTCGGCCAGGCTGGAAAGTGCCCGCTAGTACCTAGAGCTGGGCAGGAGAGGGCAGAGTGCACTTCCATCTGACAGCAGGTTGCAGATAGCCTCGGAAAGAGCCGTGTCCTTGGAATGTGCAGCAAATCCTCTTTCTTTGCAAACCGCGGTTAGTGTGCAGTGCAGGTACGCTCTCCCCTTGCCAAATGGAGTGGGAAAGCTTTTCGCTAAGCTAGAGATGACTAGAGAAGCAGAAGCGCGGCTCCGGAGCTATCCGGAGGAAAGTGCCGCTTCCCGGCGTCTTTCGGCTTGAAGCGGCGCTCCGGAGCACTCCGCTGCCGCTCTACTGAGCTGTGCGCGAACTAGCCGCTTCTTCGCCTCCGAGAAGCAGAGATCGCGGTTGCTTGGAAGAGGCGAAGAACGAAGCCGCAAAGAAGCGGGCTTGTGTGCCAAGCCTTCCGACTGCCGGAGGACGGTGGCTGCCGCTCTCCTGCCTCTTGAATTCACTCTCGGCAAGCGAATGGAAAGCGTTCCAGGACAACTTGCCTGGGTTTTGACTTGGTCCTGATGCCTCCCACCTTGGCAAGTCTTGCTCGTCGCCAGAGGCTCCGAGATGCACAGAAGACGGTGGCAGCTGCTGAAAAGAAGGGCAGCGGTGAGTTTGTCGACAAGCAAGAACATAGGCAGCTGCCTGTGCTTGGGAAGGAGCAGCTGCCTGCTTTTGGCAATTGCCTTCACAGCGCCCAGAAGCCCGGTGCTCTGCTGCTTTGTTTTTCGCAGTCAGTCAATTGCACACTAGTGAAGCTGAGCCAGGCTCTTCAGCTTTGCTGCTTTTGAGCATCTGTGCTCCACTTATGCTCTGTGACATCTCTCGAGGTTGTTTGCCTCGGCCAGGCTGGAAAGTGCCCGCTAGTACCTAGAGCTGGGCAGGAGAGGGCAGAGTGCACTTCCATCTGACAGCAGGTTGCAGATAGCCTCGGAAAGAGCCGTGTCCTTGGAATGTGCAGCAAATCCTCTTTCTTTGCAAACCGCGGTTAGTGTGCAGTGCAGGTACGCTCTCCCCTTGCCAAATGGAGTGGGAAAGCTTTTCGCTAAGCTAGAGATGACTAGAGAAGCAGAAGCGCGGCTCCGGAGCTATCCGGAGGAAAGTGCCGCTTCCCGGCGTCTTTCGGCTTGAAGCGGCGCTCCGGAGCACTCCGCTGCCGCTCTACTGAGCTGTGCGCGAACTAGCCGCTTCTTCGCCTCCGAGAAGCAGAGATCGCGGTTGCTTGGAAGAGGCGAAGAACGAAGCCGCAAAGAAGCGGGCTTGTGTGCCAAGCCTTCCGACTGCCGGAGGACGGTGGCTGCCGCTCTCCTGCCTCTTGAATTCACTCTCGGCAAGCGAATGGAAAGCGTTCCAGGACAACTTGCCTGGGTTTTGACTTGGTCCTGATGCCTCCCACCTTGGCAAGTCTTGCTCGTCGCCAGAGGCTCCGAGATGCACAGAAGACGGTGGCAGCTGCTGAAAAGAAGGGCAGCGGTGAGTTTGTCGACAAGCAAGAACATAGGCAGCTGCCTGTGCTTGGGAAGGAGCAGCTGCCTGGTTTTGGCAATTGCCTTCACAGCGCCCAGAAGCCCGGTGCTCTGCTGCTTTGTTTTTCGCAGTCAGTCAATTGCACACTAGTGAAGCTGAGCCAGGCTCTTCAGCTTTGCTGCTTTTGAGCATCTGTGCTCCACTTATGCTCTGTGACATCTCTGGAGGTTGTTTGCCTCGGCCAGGCTGGAAAGTGCCCGCTAGTACCTAGAGCTGGGCAGGAGAGGGCAGAGAGCACTTCCATCTGACAGCAGGTTGCAGATTGCCTCGGAAAGAGCCGTGTCCTTGGAATGTGCAGCAAATCCTCTTTCTTTGCAAACCGCGGTTAGTGTGCAGTGCAGGTACGCTCTCCCCTTGCCAAATGGAGTGGGAAAGCTTTTCGCTAAGCTAGAGATGACTAGAGAAGCAGAAGCGCGGCTCCGGAGCTATCCGGAGGAAAGTGCCGCTTCCCGGCGTCTTTCGGCTTGAAGCGGCGCTCCGGAGCACTCCGCTGCCGCTCTACTGAGCTGTGCGCGAATTAGCCGCTTCTTCGCCTCCGAGAAGCAGAGATCGCGGTTGCTTGGAAGAGGCGAAGAACGAAGCCGCAAAGAAGCGGGCTTGTGTGCCAAGCCTTCCGACTGCCGGAGGACGGTGGCTGCCGCTCTCCTGCCTCGAATTCACTCTCGGCAAGCGAATGGAAAGCGTTCCAGGACAACTTGCCTGAGTTTTGACTTGGTCCTGATGCGTCCCACCTTGGCAAGTCTTGCTCGTCGCCAGCGGCTCCGAGATGCACAGAAGACGGTGGCAGCTGCTGAAAAGAAGGGCAGCGGTGAGTTTGTCGACAAGCAAGAACATAGGCAGCTGCCTGTGCTTGGGGAAGGAGCAGCTGCCTGGTTTTGGCAATTGCCTTCACAGCGCCCAGAAGCCCGGTGCTCTGCTGCTTTGTTTTTCGCAGTCAGTCAATTGCACACCACTGAAGCTGAGCCAGGCTCTTCAGCTTTGCTGCTTTTGAGCATCTGTGCTCCACTTATGCTCTGTGACATCTCTGGAGGTTGTTTGCCTCGGCCAGGCTGGAAAGTGCCCGCTAGTACCTAGAGCTGGGCAGGAGAGGGCAGAGAGCACTTCCATCTGACAGCAGGTTGCAGATTGCCTCGGAAAGAGCCGTGTCCTTGGAATGTGCAGCAAATCCTCTTTCTTTGCAAACCGCGGTTAGTGTGCAGTGCAGGTACGCTCTCCCCTTGCCAAATGGAGTGGGAAAGCTTTTCGCTAAGCTAGAGATGACTAGAGAAGCAGAAGCGCGGCTCCGGAGCTATCCGGAGGAAAGTGCCGCTTCCCGGCGTCTTTCGGCTTGAAGCGGCGCTCCGGAGCGCTGCGCTGCCGCTCTACTGAGCTGTGCGCGAATTAGCCGCTTCTTCGCCTCCGAGAAGCAGAGATCGCGGTTGCTTGGAAGAGGCGAAGAACGAAGCCGCAAAGAAGCGGGCTTGTGTGCCAAGCCTTCCGACTGCCGGAGGACGGTGGCTGCCGCTCTCCTGCCTGTTGAATTCACTCTCGGCAAGCGAATGGAAAGCGTTCCAGGACAACTTGCCTGGGTTTTGACTTGGTCCTGATGCGTCCCACCTTGGCAAGTCTTGCTCGTCGCCAGAGGCTCCGAGATGCACAGAAGACGGTGGCAGCTGCTGAAAAGAAGGGCAGCGGTGAGTTTGTCGACAAGCAAGAACATAGGCAGCTGCCTGTGCTTGGGAAGGAGCAGCTGCCTGGTTTTGGCAATTGCCTTCACAGCGCCCAGAAGCCCGGTGCTCTGCTGCTTTGTTTTTCGCAGTCAGTCAATTGCACACTAGTGAAGCTGAGCCAGGCTCTTCAGCTTTGCTGCTTTTGAGCATCTGTGCTCCACTTATGCTCTGTGACATCTCTGGAGGTTGTTTGCCTCGCCCAGGCTGGAAAGTGCCCGCTAGTACCTAGAGCTGGGCAGGAGAGGGCAGAGAGCACTTGCATCTGACAGCAGGTTGCAGATAGCCTCGGAAAGAGCCGTGTCCTTGGAATGTGCAGCAAATCCTCTTTCTTTGCAAACCGCGGTTAGTGTGCAGTGCAGGTACGCTCTCCCCTTGCCAAATGGAGTGGGAAAGCTTTTCGCTAAGCTAGAGATGACTAGAGAAGCAGAAGCGCGGCTCCGGAGCTATCCGGAGGAAAGTGCCGCTTCCCGGCGTCTTTCGGCTTGAAGCGGCGCTCCGGAGCGCTGCGCTGCCGCTCTACTGAGCTGTGCGCGAATTAGCCGCTTCTTCGCCTCCGAGAAGCAGAGATCGCGGTTGCTTGGAAGAGGCGAAGAACGAAGCCGCAAAGAAGCGTGCTTGTGTGCGAAGCCTTCCGACTGCCGGAGGACGGTGGCTGCCGCTCTCCTGCCTCTTGAATTCACTCTCGGCAAGCGAATGGAAAGCGTTCCAGGACAACTTGCCTGAGTTTTGACTTGGTCCTGATGCGTCCCACCTTGGCAAGTCTTGCTCGTCGCCAGAGGCTCCGAGATGCACAGAAGACGGTGGCAGCTGCTGAAAAGAAGGGCAGCGGTGAGTTTGTCGACAAGCAAGAACATGGGCAGCTGCCTGTGCTTGGGAAGGAGCAGCTGCCTGCTTTTGGCAATTGCCTTCACAGCGCCCAGAAGCCCGGTGCTCTGCTGCTTTGTTTTTCGCAGTCAGTCAATTGCACACTAGTGAAGCTGAGCCAGGCTCTTCAGCTTTGCTGCTTTTGAGCATCTGTGCTCCACTTATGCTCTGTGACATCTCTGGAGGTTGTTTGCCTCGGCCAGGCTGGAAAGTGCCCGCTAGTACCTAGAGCTGGGCAGGAGAGGGCAGAGTGCACTTCCATCTGACAGCAGGTTGCAGATAGCCTCGGAAAGAGCCGTGTCCTTGGAATGTGCAGCAAATCCTCTTTCTTTGCAAACCGCGGTTAGTGTGCAGTGCAGGTACGCTCTCCCCTTGCCAAATGGAGTGGGAAAGCTTTTCGCTAAGCTAGAGATGACTAGAGAAGCAGAAGCGCGGCTCCAGAGCTATCCGGAGGAAAGTGCCGCTTCCCGGCGTTATTCGGCTTGAAGCGGCGCTCCGGAGCACTCCGCTGCCGCTCTACTGAGCTGTGCGCGAACTAGCCGCTTCTTCGCCTCCGAGAAGCAGAGATCGCGGTTGCTTGGAAGAGGCGAAGAACGAAGCCGCAAAGAAGCGGGCTTGTGTGCCAAGCCTTCCGACTGCCGGAGGACGGTGGCTGCCGCTCTCCTGCCTCTTGAATTCACTCTCGGCAAGCGAATGGAAAGCGTTCCAGGACAACTTGCCTGGGTTTTGACTTGGTCCTGATGCCTCCCACCTTGGCAAGTCTTGCTCGTCGCCAGAGGCTCCGAGATGCACAGAAGACGGTGGCAGCTGCTGAAAAGAAGGGCAGCGGTGAGTTTGTCGACAAGCAAGAACATAGGCAGCTGCCTGTGCTTGGGAAGGAGCAGCTGCCTGGTTTTGGCAATTGCCTTCACAGCGCCCAGAAGCCCGGTGCTCTGCTGCTTTGTTTTTCGCAGTCAGTCAATTGCACACTAGTGAAGCTGAGCCAGGCTCTTCAGCTTTGCTGCTTTTGAGCATCTGTGCTCCACTTATGCTCTGTGACATCTCTGGAGGTTGTTTGCCTCGGCCAGGCTGGAAAGTGCCCGCTAGTACCTAGAGCTGGGCAGGAGAGGGCAGAGAGCACTTCCATCTGACAGCAGGTTGCAGATTGCCTCGGAAAGAGCCGTGTCCTTGGAATGTGCAGCAAATCCTCTTTCTTTGCAAACCGCGGTTAGTGTGCAGTGCAGGTACGCTCTCCCCTTGCCAAATGGAGTGGGAAAGCTTTTCGCTAAGCTAGAGATGACTAGAGAAGCAGAAGCGCGGCTCCGGAGCTATCCGGAGGAAAGTGCCGCTTCCCGGCGTCTTTCGGCTTGAAGCGGCGCTCCGGAGCGCTGCGCTGCCGCTCTACTGAGCTGTGCGCGAATTAGCCGCTTCTTCGCCTCCGAGAAGCAGAGATCGCGGTTGCTTGGAAGAGGCGAAGAACGAAGCCGCAAAGAAGCGGGCTTGTGTGCCAAGCCTTCCGACTGCCGGAGGACGGTGGCTGCCGCTCTCCTGCCTCTTGAATTCACTCTCGGCAAGCGAATGGAAAGCGTTCCAGGACAACTTGCCTGAGTTTTGACTTGGTCCTGATGCGTCCCACCTTGGCAAGTCTTGCTCGTCGCCAGAGGCTCCGAGATGCACAGAAGACGGTGGCAGCTGCTGAAAAGAAGGGCAGCGGTGAGTTTGTCGACAAGCAAGAACATAGGCAGCTGCCTGTGCTTGGGAAGGAGCAGCTGCCTGGTTTTGGCAATTGCCTTCACAGCGCCTAGAAGCCCGGTGCTCTGCTGCTTTGTTTTTCGCAGTCAGTCAATTGCACACCACTGAAGCTGAGCCAGGCTCTTCAGCTTTGCTGCTTTTGAGCATCTGTGCTCCACTTATGCTCTGTGACATCTCTGGAGGTTGTTTGCCTCGGCCAGGCTGGAAAGTGCCCGCTAGTACCTAGAGCTGGGCAGGAGAGGGCAGAGAGCACTTCCATCTGACAGCAGGTTGCAGATTGCCTCGGAAAGAGCCGTGTCCTTGGAATGTGCAGCAAATCCTCTTTCTTTGCAAACCGCGGTTAGTGTGCAGTGCAGGTACGCTCTCCCCTTGCCAAATGGAGTGGGAAAGCTTTTCGCTAAGCTAGAGATGACTAGAGAAGCAGAAGCGCGGCTCCGGAGCTATCCGGAGGAAAGTGCCGCTTCCCGGCGTCTTTCGGCTTGAAGCGGCGCTCCGGAGCGCTGCGCTGCCGCTCTACTGAGCTGTGCGCGAATTAGCCGCTTCTTCGCCTCCGAGAAGCAGAGATCGCGGTTGCTTGGAAGAGGCGAAGAACGAAGCCGCAAAGAAGCGGGCTGGTGTGCGAAGCCTTCCGACTGCCGGAGGACGGTGGCTGCCGCTCTCCTGCCTGTTGAATTCACTCTCGGCAAGCGAATGGAAAGCGTTCCAGGACAACTTGCCTGAGTTTTGACTTGGTCCTGATGCGTCCCACCTTGGCAAGTCTTGCTCGTCGCCAGAGGCTCCGAGATGCACAGAAGACGGTGGCAGCTGCTGAAAAGAAGGGCAGCGGTGAGTTTGTCGACAAGCAAGAACATAGGCAGCTGCCTGTGCTTGGGAAGGAGCAGCTGCCTGGTTTTGGCAATTGCCTTCACAGCGCCCAGAAGCCCGGTGCTCTGCTGCTTTGTTTTTCGCAGTCAGTCAATTGCACACTAGTGAAGCTGAGCCAGGCTCTTCAGCTTTGCTGCTTTTGAGCATCTGTGCTCCACTTAGGCTCTGTGACATCTCTGGAGGTTGTTTGCCTCGGCCAGGCTGGAAAGTGCCCGCTAGTACCTAGAGCTGGGCAGGAGAGGGCAGAGAGCACTTCCATCTGACAGCAGGTTGCAGATTGCCTCGGAAAGAGCCGTGTCCTTGGAATGTGCAGCAAATCCTCTTTCTTTGCAAACCGCGGTTAGTGTGCAGTGCAGGTACGCTCTCCCCTTGCCAAATGGAGTGGGAAAGCTTTTCGCTAAGCTAGAGATGACTAGAGAAGCAGAAGCGCGGCTCCGGAGCTATCCGGAGGAAAGTGCCGCTTCCCGGCGTCTTTCGGCTTGAAGCGGCGCTCCGGAGCGCTGCGCTGCCGCTCTACTGAGCTGTGCGCGAATTAGCCGCTTCTTCGCCTCCGAGAAGCAGAGATCGCGGTTGCTTGGAAGAGGCGAAGAACGAAGCCGCAAAGAAGCGTGCTTGTGTGCGAAGCCTTCCGACTGCCAGAGGACGGTGGCTGCCGCTCTCCTGCCTCGAATTCACTCTCGGCAAGCGAATGGAAAGCGTTCCAGGACAACTTGCCTGGGTTTTGACTTGGTCCTGATGCGTCCCACCTTGGCAAGTCTTGCTCGTCGCCAGAGGCTCCGAGATGCACAGAAGACGGTGGCAGCTGCTGAAAAGAAGGGCAGCGGTGAGTTTGTCGACAAGCAAGAACATAGGCAGCTGCCTGTGCTTGGGAAGGAGCAGCTGCCTGGTTTTGGCAATTGCCTTCACAGCGCCCAGAAGCCCGGTGCTCTGCTGCTTTGTTTTTCGCAGTCAGTCAATTGCACACTAGTGAAGCTGAGCCAGGCTCTTCAGCTTTGCTGCTTTTGAGCATCTGTGCTCCACTTATGCTCTGTGACATCTCTGGAGGTTGTTTGCCTCGGCCAGGCTGGAAAGTGCCCGCTAGTACCTAGAGCTGGGCAGGAGAGGGCAGAGAGCACGTCCATCTGACAGCAGGTTGCAGATAGCCTCGGAAAGAGCCGTGTCCTTGGAATGTGCAGCAAATCCTCTTTCTTTGCAAACCGCGGTTAGTGTGCAGTGCAGGTACGCTCTCCCCTTGCCAAATGGAGTGGGAAAGCTTTTCGCTAAGCTAGAGATGACTAGAGAAGCAGAAGCGCGGCTCCGGAGCTATCCGGAGGAAAGTGCCGCTTCCCGGCGTCTTTCGGCTTGAAGCGGCGCTCCGGAGCACTCCGCTGCCGCTCTACTGAGCTGTGCGCGAATTAGCCGCTTCTTCGCCTCCGAGAAGCAGAGATCGCGGTTGCTTGGAAGAGGCGAAGAACGAAGCCGCAAAGAAGCGGGCTTGTGTGCCAAGCCTTCCGACTGCCGGAGGACGGTGGCTGCCGCTCTCCTGCCTCGAATTCACTCTCGGCAAGCGAATGGAAAGCGTTCCAGGACAACTTGCCTGAGTTTTGACTTGGTCCTGATGCGTCCCACCTTGGCAAGTCTTGCTCGTCGCCAGCGGCTCCGAGATGCACAGAAGACGGTGGCAGCTGCTGAAAAGAAGGGCAGCGGTGAGTTTGTCGACAAGCAAGAACATAGGCAGCTGCCTGTGCTTGGGAAGGAGCAGCTGCCTGGTTTTGGCAATTGCCTTCACAGCGCCCAGAAGCCCGGTGCTCTGCTGCTTTTTTTTTCGCAGTCAGTCAATTGCACACCACTGAAGCTGAGCCAGGCTCTTCAGCTTTGCTGCTTTTGAGCATCTGTGCTCCACTTATGCTCTGTGACATCTCTGGAGGTTGTTTGCCTCGGCCAGGCTGGAAAGTGCCCGCTAGTACCTAGAGCTGGGCAGGAGAGGGCAGAGAGCACTTCCATCTGACAGCAGGTTGCAGATTGCCTCGGAAAGAGCCGTGTCCTTGGAATGTGCAGCAAATCCTCTTTCTTTGCAAACCGCGGTTAGTGTGCAGTGCAGGTACGCTCTCCCCTTGCCAAATGGAGTGGGAAAGCTTTTCGCTAAGCTAGAGATGACTAGAGAAGCAGAAGCGCGGCTCCGGAGCTATCCGGAGGAAAGTGCCGCTTCCCGGCGTCTTTCGGCTTGAAGCGGCGCTCCGGAGCGCTGCGCTGCCGCTCTACTGAGCTGTGCGCGAATTAGCCGCTTCTTCGCCTCCGAGAAGCAGAGATCGCGGTTGCTTGGAAGAGGCGAAGAACGAAGCCGCAAAGAAGCGGGCTTGTGTGCCAAGCCTTCCGACTGCCGGAGGACGGTGGCTGCCGCTCTCCTGCCTGTTGAATTCACTCTCGGCAAGCGAATGGAAAGCGTTCCAGGACAACTTGCCTGGGTTTTGACTTGGTCCTGATGCGTCCCACCTTGGCAAGTCTTGCTCGTCGCCAGAGGCTCCGAGATGCACAGAAGACGGTGGCAGCTGCTGAAAAGAAGGGCAGCGGTGAGTTTGTCGACAAGCAAGAACATAGGCAGCTGCCTGTGCTTGGGAAGGAGCAGCTGCCTGGTTTTGGCAATTGCCTTCACAGCGCCCAGAAGCCCGGTGCTCTGCTGCTTTGTTTTTCGCAGTCAGTCAATTGCACACTAGTGAAGCTGAGCCAGGCTCTTCAGCTTTGCTGCTTTTGAGCATCTGTGCTCCACTTATGCTCTGTGACATCTCTGGAGGTTGTTTGCCTCGCCCAGGCTGGAAAGTGCCCGCTAGTACCTAGAGCTGGGCAGGAGAGGGCAGAGAGCACGTCCATCTGACAGCAGGTTGCAGATAGCCTCGGAAAGAGCCGTGTCCTTGGAATGTGCAGCAAATCCTCTTTCTTTGCAAACCGCGGTTAGTGTGCAGTGCAGGTACGCTCTCCCCTTGCCAACTGGAGTGGGAAAGCTTTTCGCTAAGCTAGAGATGACTAGAGAAGCAGAAGCGCGGCTCCGGAGCTATCCGGAGGAAAGTGCCGCTTCCCGGCGTCTTTCGGCTTGAAGCGGCGCTCCGGAGCGCTGCGCTGCCGCTCTACTGAGCTGTGCGCGAATTAGCCGCTTCTTCGCCTCCGAGAAGCAGAGATCGCGGTTGCTTGGAAGAGGCGAAGAACGAAGCCGCAAAGAAGCGTGCTTGTGTGCGAAGCCTTCCGACTGCCGGAGGACGGTGGCTGCCGCTCTCCTGCCTCTTGAATTCACTCTCGGCAAGCGAATGGAAAGCGTTCCAGGACAACTTGCCTGAGTTTTGACTTGGTCCTGATGCGTCCCACCTTGGCAAGTCTTGCTCGTCGCCAGAGGCTCCGAGATGCACAGAAGACGGTGGCAGCTGCTGAAAAGAAGGGCAGCGGTGAGTTTGTCGACAAGCAAGAACATGGGCAGCTGCCTGTGCTTGGGAAGGAGCAGCTGCCTGCTTTTGGCAATTGCCTTCACAGCGCCCAGAAGCCCGGTGCTCTGCTGCTTTGTTTTTCGCAGTCAGTCAATTGCACACCACTGAAGCTGAGCCAGGCTCTTCAGCTTTGCTGCTTTTGAGCATCTGTGCTCCACTTATGCTCTGTGACATCTCTGGAGGTTGTTTGCCTCGGCCAGGCTGGAAAGTGCCCGCTAGTACCTAGAGCTGGGCAGGAGAGGGCAGAGAGCACTTCCATCTGACAGCAGGTTGCAGATTGCCTCGGAAAGAGCCGTGTCCTTGGAATGTGCAGCAAATCCTCTTTCTTTGCAAACCGCGGTTAGTGTGCAGTGCAGGTACGCTCTCCCCTTGCCAAATGGAGTGGGAAAGCTTTTCGCTAAGCTAGAGATGACTAGAGAAGCAGAAGCGCGGCTCCGGAGCTATCCGGAGGAAAGTGCCGCTTCCCGGCGTCTTTCGGCTTGAAGCGGCGCTCCGGAGCGCTGCGCTGCCGCTCTACTGAGCTGTGCGCGAATTAGCCGCTTCTTCGCCTCCGAGAAGCAGAGATCGCGGTTGCTTGGAAGAGGCGAAGAACGAAGCCGCAAAGAAGCGGGCTGGTGTGCGAAGCCTTCCGACTGCCGGAGGACGGTGGCTGCCGCTCTCCTGCCTGTTGAATTCACTCTCGGCAAGCGAATGGAAAGCGTTCCAGGACAACTTGCCTGAGTTTTGACTTGGTCCTGATGCGTCCCACCTTGGCAAGTCTTGCTCGTCGCCAGAGGCTCCGAGATGCACAGAAGACGGTGGCAGCTGCTGAAAAGAAGGGCAGCGGTGAGTTTGTCGACAAGCAAGAACATAGGCAGCTGCCTGTGCTTGGGAAGGAGCAGCTGCCTGGTTTTGGCAATTGCCTTCACAGCGCCCAGAAGCCCGGTGCTCTGCTGCTTTGTTTTTCGCAGTCAGTCAATTGCACACTAGTGAAGCTGAGCCAGGCTCTTCAGCTTTGCTGCTTTTGAGCATCTGTGCTCCACTTAGGCTCTGTGACATCTCTGGAGGTTGTTTGCCTCGGCCAGGCTGGAAAGTGCCCGCTAGTACCTAGAGCTGGGCAGGAGAGGGCAGAGAGCACTTCCATCTGACAGCAGGTTGCAGATTGCCTCGGAAAGAGCCGTGTCCTTGGAATGTGCAGCAAATCCTCTTTCTTTGCAAACCGCGGTTAGTGTGCAGTGCAGGTACGCTCTCCCCTTGCCAAATGGAGTGGGAAAGCTTTTCGCTAAGCTAGAGATGACTAGAGAAGCAGAAGCGCGGCTCCGGAGCTATCCGGAGGAAAGTGCCGCTTCCCGGCGTCTTTCGGCTTGAAGCGGCGCTCAGCTGTGCGCGAATTAGCCGCTTCTTCGCCTCCGAGAAGCAGAGATCGCGGTTGCTTGGAAGAGGCGAAGAACGAAGCCGCAAAGAAGCGGGCTTGTGTGCGAAGCCTTCCGACTGCCGGAGGACGGTGGCTGCCGCTCTCCTGCCTGTTGAATTCACTCTCGGCAAGCGAATGGAAAGCGTTCCAGGACAACTTGCCTGGGTTTTGACTTGGTCCTGATGCGTCCCCACTTGGCAAGTCTTGCACGTCGCCAGAGGCTCCGAGATGCACAGAAGACGGTGGCAGCTGCTGAAAAGAAGGGCAGCGGTGAGTTTGTCGACAAGCAAGAACATAGGCAGCTGCCTGTGCTTGGGAAGGAGCAGCTGCCTGGTTTTGGCAATTGCCTTCACAGCGCCCAGAAGCCCGGTGCTCTGCTGCTTTGTTTTTCGCAGTCAGTCAATTGCACACTAGTGAAGCTGAGCCAGGCTCTTCAGCTTTGCTGCTTTTGAGCATCTGTGCTCCACTTATGCTCTGTGACATCTCTGGAGGTTGTTTGCCTCGGCCAGGCTGGAAAGTGCCCGCTAGTAACTAGAGCTGGGCAGGAGAGGGCAGAGAGCACGTCCATCTGACCAGCAGGTTGCAGATTGCCTCGGAAAGAGCCGTGTCCTTGGAATGTGCAGCAAATCCTCTTTCTTTGCAAACCGCGGTTAGTGTGCAGTGCAGGAACGCTCTCCCCTTGCCCAAATGGAGTGGGAAAGCTTTTCGCTAAGCTAGAGATGACTAGAGAAGCAGAAGCGCGGCTCCGGAGCTATCCGGAGGAAAGTGCCGCTTCCCGGCGTCTTTCGGCTTGAAGCGGCGCTCCGGAGCGCTCCGCTGCCGCTCTACTGAGCTGTGCGCGAATTAGCCGCTTCTTCGCCTCCGAGAAGCAGAGATCGCGGTTTGCTTGGAAGAGGCGAAGAACGAAGCCGCAAAGAAGCGGGCTTGTGTGCCAAGCCTTCCCGACTGCTGGAGGACGGTGGTAGCTGCCGCTCTCCTGCCTGTTGAATTCACTCTCGGCAAGCGAATGGAAAGCGTTCCAGGACAACTTGCCTGAGTTTTGACTTGGTCCTGATGCGTCCCACCTTGGCAAGTCTTGCTCGTCGCCAGAGGCTCCGAGATGCACAGGAAGACGGTGGCAGCTGCTGAAAAGAAGGGCAGCGGTGAGTTTGTCGACAAGCAAGAACATAGGCAGCTGCCTGTGCTTGGGAAGGAGCAGCTGCCTGGTTTTGGCAATTGCCTTCACAGCGCCCAGAAGCCCGGTGCTCTGCTGCTTTGTTTTCGCAGTCAGTCAATTGCACACTAGTGAAGCTGAGCCAGGCTCTTCAGCTTTGCTGCTTTTGAGCATCTGTGCTCCACTTATGCTCTGTGACATCTCTGGAGGTTGTTTGCCTCGGCCAGGCTGGGAAAGTGCCCGCTAGTACCTAGAGCTGGGCAGGAGAGGGCAGAGAGCACTTCCATCTGACAGCAGGTTGCAGATTGCCTCGGAAAGAGCCGTGTCCTTGGAATGTGCAGCAAATCCTCTTTCTTTGCAAACCGCGGTTAGTGTGCAGTGCAGGTACGCTCTCCCCTTGCCAAATGGAGTGGGAAAGCTTTTCGCTAAGCTAGAGATGACTAGAGAAGCAGAAGCGCGGCTCCGGAGCTATCCGGAGGAAAGTGCCGCTTCCCGGCGTCTTTCGGCTTGAAGCGGCGCTCCGGAGCGCTCCGCTGCCGCTCTACTGAGCTGTGCGCGAATTAGCCGCTTCTTCGCCTCCGAGAAGCAGAGATCGCGGTTGCTTGGAAGAGGCGAAGAACGAAGCCGCAAAGAAGCGGGCTTGTGTGCGAAGCCTTCCGACTGCCGGAGGACGGTGGCTGCCGCTCTCCTGCCTGTTGAATTCACTCTCGGCAAGCGAATGGAAAGCGTTCCAGGACAACTTGCCTGGGTTTTGACTTGGTCCTGATGCATCCCACCTTGGCAAGTCTTGCTCGTCGCCAGAGGCTCCGAGATGCACAGAAGACGGTGGCAGCTGCTGAAAAGAAGGGCAGCGGCGAGTTTGTCGACAAGCAAGAACCTAGGCAGCTGCCTGTGCTTGGGAAGGAGCAGCTGCCTGGTTTTGGCAATTGCCTTCACAGCGCCCAGAAGCCCGGTGCTCTGCTGCTTTGTTTTTCGCAGTCAGTCAATTGCACACTAGTGAAGCTGAGCCAGGCTCTTCAGCTTTGCTGCTTTTGAGCATCTGTGCTCCACTTATGCTCTGTGACATCTCTCGAGGTTGTTTGCCTCGGCCAGGCTGAAAGTGCCCGCTAGTACCTAGTACTGGGGCAGGAGAGGGCAAGAGAGCACTTCCATCTGACAGCAGGTTGCAGATTGCCTCGGAAAGAGCCGTGTCCTTGGAATGTGCAGCAAATCCTCTTTCTTTGCAAACCGCGGTTAGTGTGCAGTGCAGGTACGCTCTCCCCTTGCCAAATGGAGTGGGAAAGCTTTTCGCTAAGCTAGAGATGACTAGAGAAGCAGAAGCGCGGCTCCGGAGCTATCCGGAGGAAAGTGCCGCTTCCCGGCGTCTTTCGGCTTGAAGCGGCGCTCCGGAGCGCTCCGCTGCCGCTCTACTGAGCTGTGCGAGAATTAGCCGCTTCTTCGCCTCCGAGAAGCAGAGATCGCGGTTGCTTGGAAGAGGCGAAGAACGAAGCCGCAAAGAAGCGGGCTTGTGTGCGAAGCCTTCCGACTGCCGGAGGACGGTGGCTGCCGCTCTCCTGCCTGTTGAATTCACTCTCGGCAAGCGAATGGAAAGCGTTCCAGGAAAACTTGCCTGAGTTTTGACTTGGTCCTGATGCGTCCCACCTTGGCAAGTCTTGCTCGTCGCCAGAGGCTCCGAGATGCACAGAAGACGGTGGCAGCTGCTGAAAAGAAGGGCAGCGGTGAGTTTGTCGACAAACAAGAACCTAGGCAGCTGCCTGTGCTTGGGAAGGAGCAGCTGCCTGGTTTTGGCAATTGCCTTCACAGCGCCCAGAAGCCCGGTGCTCTGCTGCTTTGTTTTTTCGCAGTCAGTCAATTGCACACTAGTGAAGCTGAGCCAGGCTCTTCAGCTTTGCTGCTTTTGAGCATCTGTGCTCCACTTATGCTCTGTGACATCTCTGGAGGTTGTTTGCCTCGGCCAGGCTGGAAAGTGCCCGCTAGTACCTAGAGCTGGGCAGGAGAGGGCAGAGAGCACTTCCATCTGACAGCAGGTTGCAGATAGCCTCGGAAAGAGCCGTGTCCTTGGAATGTGCAGCAAATCCTCTTTCTTTGCAAACCGCGGTTAGTGTGCAGTGCAGGTACGCTCTCCCCTTGCCAACTGGAGTGGGAAAGCTTTTCGCTAAGCTAGAGATGACTAGAGAAGCAGAAGTGCGGCTCCAGAGCTATCCGGAGGAAAGTGCCGCTTCCCGGCGTCTTTCGGCTTGAAGCGGCGCTCCGGAGCGCTCCGCTGCCGCTCTACTGAGCTGTGCGCGAATTAGCCGCTTCTTCGCCTCCGAGAAGCAGAGATCGCGGTTGCTTGGAAGAGGCGAAGAACGAAGCCGCAAAGAAGCGTGCTTGTGTGCGAAGCCTTCCGACTGCCGGAGGACGGTGGCTGCCGCTCTCCTGCCTCGAATTCACTCTCGGCAAGCGAATGGAAAGCGTTCCAGGACAACTTGCCTGAGTTTTGACTTGGTCCTGATGCGTCCCACCTTGGCAAGTCTTGCTCGTCGCCAGAGGCTCCGAGATGCACAGAAGACGGTGGCAGCTGCTGAAAAGAAGGGCAGCGGTGAGTTTGTCGACAAGCAAGAACCTAGGCAGCTGCCTGTGCTTGGGAAGGAGCAGCTGCCTGGTTTTGGCAATTGCCTTCACAGCGCCCAGAAGCCCGGTGCTCTGCTGCTTTGTTTTTCGCAGTCAGTCAATTGCACACTAGTGAAGCTGAGCCAGGCTCTTCAGCTTTGCTGCTTTTGAGCATCTGTGCTCCACTTATGCTCTGTGACATCTCTGGAGGTTGTTTGCCTCGGCCAGGCTGGAAAGTGCCCGCTAGTACCTAGAGCTGGGCAGGAGAGGGCAGAGAGCACTTCCATCTGACAGCAGGTTGCAGATAGCCTCGGAAAGAGCCGTGTCCTTGGAATGTGCAGCAAATCCTCTTTCTTTGCAAACCCGCGGTTAGTGTGCAGTGCAGGTACGCTCTCCCCCTTGCCAACTGGAGTGGGAAAGCTTTTCGCTAAGCTAGAGATGACTAGAGAAGCAGAAGCGCGGCTCCGGAGCTATCCGGAGGAAAGTGCCGCTTCCCGGCGTCTTTCGGCTTGAAGCGGCGCTCCGGAGCGCTGCGCTGGCGCTCTACTGAGCTGTGCGCGAATTAGCCGCTTCTTCGCCTCCGAGAAGCAGAGATCGCGGTTGCTTGGAAGAGGCGAAGAACGAAGCCGCAAAGAAGCGGGCTTGTGTGCGAAGCCTTCCGACTGCCGGAGGACGGTGGCTGCCGCTCTCCTGCCTGTTGAATTCACTCTCGGCAAGCGAATGGAAAGCGTTCCAGGACAACTTGCCTGGGTTTTGACTTGGTCCTGATGCATCCCACCTTGGCAAGTCTTGCTCGTCGCCAGAGGCTCCGAGAATGCACAGAAGACGGTGGCAGCTGCTGAAAAGAAGGGCAGCGGTGAGTTTGTCGACAAGCAAGAACATAGGCAGCTGCCTGTGCTTGGGAAGGAGCAGCTGCCTGGTTTTGGCAATTGCCTTCACAGCGCCCAGAAGCCCGGTGCTCTGCTGCTTTGTTTTTCGCAGTCAGTCAATTGCACACTAGTGAAGCTGAGCCAGGCTCTTCAGCTTTGCTGCTTTTGAGCATCTGTGCTCCACTTATGCTCTGTGACATCTCTCGAGGTTGTTTGCCTCGGCCAGGCTGGAAAGTGCCCGCTAGTACCTAGAGCTGGGCAGGAGAGGGCAGAGAGCACTTCCATCTGACAGCAGGTTGCAGATTGCCTCGGAAAGAGCCGTGTCCTTGGAATGTGCAGCAAATCCTCTTTCTTTGCAAACCGCGGTTAGTGTGCAGTGCAGGTACGCTCTCCCCTTGCCAAATGGAGTGGGAAAGCTTTTCGCTAAGCTAGCGATGACTAGAGAAGCAGAAGCGCGGCTCCGGAGCTATCCGGAAGAAAGTGCCGCTTCCCGGCGTCTTTCGGCTTGAAGCGGCGCTCCGGAGCGCTCCGCTGCCGCTCTACTGAGCTGTGCGCGAATTAGCCGCTTCTTCGCCTCCGAGAAGCAGAGATCGCGGTTGCTTGGAAGAGGCGAAGAACGAAGCCGCAAAGAAGCGGGCTTGCGTGCGAAGCCTTCCGACTGCCGGAGGACGGTGGTTGCTGCCGCTCTCCTGCCTGTTGAATTCACTCTCGGCAAGCGAATGGAAAGCGTTCCAGACAACTTGCCTGGGTTTTGACTTGGTCCTGATGCGTCCCACCTTGGCAAGTCTTGCTCGTCGCCAGAGGCTCCGAGATGCACAGAAGACGGTGGCAGCTGCTGAAAAGAAGGGCAGCGGTGAGTTTGTCGACAAGCAAGAACCTAGGCAGCTGCCTGTGCTTGGGAAGGAGCAGCTGCCTGGTTTTGGCAATTGCCTTCACAGCGCCCAGAAGCCCGGTGCTCTGCTGCTTTGTTTTTCGCAGTCAGTCAATTGCACACTAGTGAAGCTGAGCCAGGCTCTTCAGCTTTGCTGCTTTTGAGCATCTGTGCTCCACTTATGCTCTGTGACATCTCTCGAGGTTGTTTGCCTCGGCCAGGCTGGCAAGTGCCCGCTAGTACCTAGAGCTGGGCAGGAGAGGGCAGAGAGCACGTCCATCTGACAGCAGGTTGCAGATAGCCTCGGAAAGAGCCGTGTCCTTGGAATGTGCAGCAAATCCTCTTTCTTTGCAAACCGCGGTTAGTGTGCAGTGCAGGTACGCTCTCCCTTGCCAAATGGAGTGGGAAAGCTTTTCGCTAAGCTAGAGATGACTAGAGAAGCAGAAGCGCGGCTCCGGAGCTATCCGGAGGAAAGTGCCGCTTCCCGGCGTCTTTCGGCTTGAAGCGGCGCTCCGGAGCGCTCCGCTGCCGCTCTACTGAGCTGTGCGCGAATTAGCCGCTTCTTCGCCTCCGAGAAGCAGAGATCGCGGTTGCTTGGAAGAGGCGAAGAACGAAGCCGCAAAGAAGCGGGCTTGTGTGCCAAGCCTTCCGACTGCTGGAGGACGGTGGTAGCTGCCGCTCTCCTGCCTGTTGAATTCACTCTCGGCAAGCGAATGGAAAGCGTTCCAGGACAACTTGCCTGAGTTTTGACTTGGTCCTGATGCATCCCACCTTGGCAAGTCTTGCTCGTCGCCAGAGGCTCCGAGATGCACAGAAGACGGTGGCAGCTGCTGAAAAGAAGGGCAGCGGTGAGTTTGTCGACAAGCAAGAACATAGGCAGCTGCCTGTGCTTGGGAAGGAGCAGCTGCCTGGTTTTGGCAATTGCCTTCACAGCGCCCAGAAGCCCGGTGCTCTGCTGCTTTGTTTTTCGCAGTCAGTCAATTGCACACTAGTGAAGCTGAGCCAGGCTCTTCAGCTTTGCTGCTTTTGAGCATCTGTGCTCCACTTATGCTCTGTGACATCTCTGGAGGTTGGTTTGCCTCGGCCAGGCTGGAAAGTGCCCGCTAGTACCTAGAGCTGGGCAGGAGAGGGCAGAGAGCACTTCCATCTGACAGCAGGTTGCAGATTGCCTCGGAAAGAGCCGTGTCCTTGGAATGTGCAGCAAATCTCTTTCTTTGCAAACCGCGGTTAGTGTGCAGTGCAGGTACGCTCTCCCCTTGCCAAATGGAGTGGGAAAGCTTTTCGCTAAGCTAGAGATGACTAGAGAAGCAGAAGCGCGGCTCCGGAGCTATCCGGAGGAAAGTGCCGCTTCCCGGCGTCTTTCGGCTTGAAGCGGCGCTCCGGAGCGCTCCGCTGCCGCTCTACTGAGCTGTGCGCGAATTAGCCGCTTCTTCGCCTCCGAGAAGCAGAGATCGCGGTTGCTTGGAAGAGGCGAAGAACGAAGCCGCAAAGAAGCGGGCTTGTGTGCGAAGCCTTCCGACTGCCGGAGGACGGTGGCTGCCGCTCTCCTGCCTGTTGAATTCACTCTCGGCAAGCGAATGGAAAGCGTTCCAGGACAACTTGCCTGGGTTTTGACTTGGTCCTGATGC
Source organism: Anomalospiza imberbis (assembly GCF_031753505.1). Taxonomy (NCBI): domain Eukaryota; kingdom Metazoa; phylum Chordata; class Aves; order Passeriformes; family Viduidae; genus Anomalospiza; species Anomalospiza imberbis. The sequence goes on along the minus strand of NW_027100437.1, from coordinate 26,164 downwards.
ATCCCACCTTGGCAAGTCTTGCTCGTCGCCAGAGGCTCCGAGATGCACAGAAGACGGTGGCAGCTGCTGAAAAGAAGGGCAGCGGTGAGTTTGTCGACAAGCAAGAACATAGGCAGCTGCCTGTGCTTGGGAAGGAGCAGCTGCCTGGTTTTGGCAATTGCCTTCACAGCGCCCAGAAGCCCGGTGCTCTGCTGCTTTGTTTTTCGCAGTCAGTCAATTGCACACTAGTGAAGCTGAGCCAGGCTCTTCAGCTTTGCTGCTTTTGAGCATCTGTGCTCCACTTATGCTCTGTGACATCTCTCGAGGTTGTTTGCCTCGGCCAGGCTGGAAAGTGCCCGCTAGTACCTAGAGCTGGGCAGGAGAGGGCAGAGAGCACTTCCATCTGACAGCAGGTTGCAGATTGCCTCGGAAAGAGCCGTGTCCTTGGAATGTGCAGCAAATCCTCTTTCTTTTGCAAACCGCGGTTAGTGTGCAGTGCAGGTACGCTCTCCCCTTGCCAAATGGAGTGGGAAAGCTTTTCGCTAAGCTAGAGATGACTAGAGAAGCAGAAGCGCGGCTCCAGAGCTATCCGGAGGAAAGTGCCGCTTCCCGGCGTTATTCGGCTTGAAGCGGCGCTCCGGAGCACTCCGCTGCCGCTCTACTGAGCTGTGCGCGAATTAGCCGCTTCTTCGCCTCCGAGAAGCAGAGATCGCGGTTGCTTGGAAGAGGCGAAGAACGAAGCCGCAAAGAAGCGGGCTTGTGTGCGAAGCCTTCCGACTGCCGGAGGACGGTGGTAGCTGCCGCTCTCCTGCCTGTTGAATTCACTCTCGGCAAGCGAATGGAAAGCGTTCCAGGACAACTTGCCTGGGTTTTGACTTGGTCCTGATGCATCCCACCTTGGCAAGTCTTGCTCGTCGCCAGAGGCTCCGAGATGCACAGAAGACGGTGGCAGCTGCTGAAAAGAAGGGCAGCGGTGAGTTTGTCGACAAGCAAGAACATAGGCAGCTGCCTGTGCTTGGGAAGGAGCAGCTGCCTGGTTTTGGCAATTGCCTTCACAGCGCCCAGAAGCCCGGTGCTCTGCTGCTTTGTTTTTCGCAGTCAGTCAATTGCACACTAGTGAAGCTGAGCCAGGCTCTTCAGCTTTGCTGCTTTTGAGCATCTGTGCTCCACTTATGCTCTGTGACATCTCTCGAGGTTGTTTGCCTCGGCCAGGCTGGCAAGTGCCCGCTAGTACCTAGAGCTGGGCAGGAGAGGGCAGAGAGCACGTCCATCTGACAGCAGGTTGCAGATAGCCTCGGAAAGAGCCGTGTCCTTGGAATGTGCAGCAAATCCTCTTTCTTTGCAAACCGCGGTTAGTGTGCAGTGCAGGTACGCTCTCCCCTTGCCAAATGGAGTGGGAAAGCTTTTTGCTAAGCTAGAGATGACTAGAGAAGCAGAAGCGCGGCTCCGGAGCTATCCGGAGGAAAGTGCCGCTTCCCGGCGTCTTTCGGCTTGAAGCGGCGCTCCGGAGCGCTGCGCTGGCGCTCTACTGAGCTGTGCGCGAATTAGCCGCTTCTTCGCCTCCGAGAAGCAGAGATCGCGGTTGCTTGGAAGAGGCGAAGAACGAAGCCGCAAAGAAGCGGGCTTGTGTGCGAAGCCTTCCGACTGCCGGAGGACGGTGGTAGCTGCCGCTCTCCTGCCTGTTGAATTCACTCTCGGCAAGCGAATGGAAAGCGTTCCAGGACAACTTGCCTGGGTTTTGACTTGGTCCTGATGCGTCCCACCTTGGCAAGTCTTGCTCGTCGCCAGAGGCTCCGAGATGCACAGAAGACGGTGGCAGCTGCTGAAAAGAAGGGCAGCGGTGAGTTTGTCGACAAACAAGAACATAGGCAGCTGCCTGTGCTTGGGAAGGAGCAGCTGCCTGGTTTTGGCAATTGCCTTCACAGCGCCCAGAAGCCCGGTGCTCTGCTGCTTTGTTTTTCGCAGTCAGTCAATTGCACACTAGTGAAGCTGAGCCAGGCTCTTCAGCTTTGCTGCTTTTGAGCATCTGTGCTCCACTTATGCTCTGTGACATCTCTGGAGGTTGTTTGCCTCGGCCAGGCTGGAAAGTGCCCGCTAGTACCTAGAGCTGGGCAGGAGAGGGCAGAGAGCACTTCCATCTGACAGCAGGTTGCAGATAGCCTCGGAAAGAGCCGTGTCCTTGGAATGTGCAGCAAATCCTCTTTCTTTGCAAACCGCGGTTAGTGTGCAGTGCAGGTACGCTCTCCCCTTGCCAACTGGAGTGGGAAAGCTTTTCGCTAAGCTAGAGATGACTAGAGAAGCAGAAGCGCGGCTCCAGAGCTATCCGGAGGAAAGTGCCGCTTCCCGGCGTCTTTCGGCTTGAAGCGGCGCTCCGGAGCGCTGCGCTGCCGCTCTACTGAGCTGTGCGCGAATTAGCCGCTTCTTCGCCTCCGAGAAGCAGAGATCGCGGTTGCTTGGAAGAGGCGAAGAACGAAGCCGCAAAGAAGCGGGCTTGTGTGCGAAGCCTTCCGACTGCCGGAGGACGGTGGCTGCCGCTCTCCTGCCTGTTGAATTCACTCTCGGCAAGCGAATGGAAAGCGTTCCAGGACAACTTGCCTGGGTTTTGACTTGGTCCTGATGCATCCCACCTTGGCAAGTCTTGCTCGTCGCCAGAGGCTCCGAGATGCACAGAAGACGGTGGCAGCTGCTGAAAAGAAGGGCAGCGGTGAGTTTGTCGACAAGCAAGAACATAGGCAGCTGCCTGTGCTTGGGAAGGAGCAGCTGCCTGGTTTTGGCAATTGCCTTCACAGCGCCCAGAAGCCCGGTGCTCTGCTGCTTTGTTTTTCGCAGTCAGTCAATTGCACACTAGTGAAGCTGAGCCAGGCTCTTCAGCTTTGCTGCTTTTGAGCATCTGTGCTCCACTTATGCTCTGTGACATCTCTCGAGGTTGTTTGCCTCGGCCAGGCTGGAAAGTGCCCGCTAGTACCTAGAGCTGGGCAGGAGAGGGCAGAGAGCACTTCCATCTGACAGCAGGTTGCAGATTGCCTCGGAAAGAGCCGTGTCCTTGGAATGTGCAGCAAATCCTCTTTCTTTGCAAACCGCGGTTAGTGTGCAGTGCAGGTACGCTCTCCCCTTGCCAAATGGAGTGGGAAAGCTTTTCGCTAAGCTAGAGATGACTAGAGAAGCAGAAGCGCGGCTCCAGAGCTATCCGGAGGAAAGTGCCGCTTCCCGGCGTTATTCGGCTTGAAGCGGCGCTCCGGAGCACTCCGCTGCCGCTCTACTGAGCTGTGCGCGAATTAGCCGCTTCTTCGCCTCCGAGAAGCAGAGATCGCGGTTGCTTGGAAGAGGCGAAGAACGAAGCCGCAAAGAAGCGGGCTTGTGTGCGAAGCCTTCCGACTGCCGGAGGACGGTGGTAGCTGCCGCTCTCCTGCCTGTTGAATTCACTCTCGGCAAGCGAATGGAAAGCGTTCCAGGACAACTTGCCTGGGTTTTGACTTGGTCCTGATGCATCCCACCTTGGCAAGTCTTGCTCGTCGCCAGAGGCTCCGAGATGCACAGAAGACGGTGGCAGCTGCTGAAAAGAAGGGCAGCGGTGAGTTTGTCGACAAGCAAGAACATAGGCAGCTGCCTGTGCTTGGGAAGGAGCAGCTGCCTGGTTTTGGCAATTGCCTTCACAGCGCCCAGAAGCCCGGTGCTCTGCTGCTTTCTTTTTCGCAGTCAGTCAATTGCACACTAGTGAAGCTGAGCCAGGCTCTTCAGCTTTGCTGCTTTTGAGCATCTGTGCTCCACTTATGCTCTGTGACATCTCTGGAGGTTGTTTGCCTCGGCCAGGCTGGAAAGTGCCCGCTAGTACCTAGAGCTGGGCAGGAGAGGGCAGAGAGCACTTCCATCTGACAGTAGGTTGCAGATAGCCTCGGAAAGAGCCGTGTCCTTGGAATGTGCAGCAAATCCTCTTTCTTTGCAAACCGCGGTTAGTGTGCAGTGCAGGTACGCTCTCCCCTTGCCAAATGGAGTGGGAAAGCTTTTCGCTAAGCTAGAGATGACTAGAGAAGCAGAAGCGCGGCTCCGGAGCTATCCGGAGGAAAGTGCCGCTTCCCGGCGTCTTTCGGCTTGAAGCGGCGCTCCGGAGCGCTCCGCTGCCGCTCTACTGAGCTGTGCGCGAATTAGCCGCTTCTTCGCCTCCGAGAAGCAGAGATCGCGGTTGCTTGGAAGAGGCGAAGAACGAAGCCGCAAAGAAGCGGGCTTGTGTGCGAAGCCTTCCGACTGCCGGAGGACGGTGGCTGCCGCTCTCCTGCCTGTTGAATTCACTCTCGGCAAGCGAATGGAAAGCGTTCCAGGACAACTTGCCTGAGTTTTGACTTGGTCCTGATGCGTCCCACCTTGGCAAGTCTTGCTCGTCGCCAGAGGCTCCGAGATGCACAGAAGACGGTGGCAGCTGCTGAAAAGAAGGGCAGCGGTGAGTTTGTCGACAAACAAGAACCTAGGCAGCTGCCTGTGCTTGGGAAGGAGCAGCTGCCTGGTTTTGGCAATTGCCTTCACAGCGCCCAGAAGCCCGGTGCTCTGCTGCTTTGTTTTTCGCAGTCAGTCAATTGCACACTAGTGAAGCTGAGCCAGGCTCTTCAGCTTTGCTGCTTTTGAGCATCTGTGCTCCACTTATGCTCTGTGACATCTCTGGAGGTTGTTTGCCTCGGCCAGGCTGGAAAGTGCCCGCTAGTACCTAGAGCTGGGCAGGAGAGGGCAGAGAGCACTTCCATCTGACAGCAGGTTGCAGATAGCCTCGGAAAGAGCCGTGTCCTTGGAATGTGCAGCAAATCCTCTTTCTTTGCAAACCGCGGTTAGTGTGCAGTGCAGGTACGCTCTCCCCTTGCCAACTGGAGTGGGAAAGCTTTTCGCTAAGCTAGAGATGACTAGAGAAGCAGAAGTGCGGCTCCAGAGCTATCCGGAGGAAAGTGCCGCTTCCCGGCGTCTTTCGGCTTGAAGCGGCGCTCCGGAGCGCTGCGCTGCCGCTCTACTGAGCTGTGCGCGAATTAGCCGCTTCTTCGCCTCCGAGAAGCAGAGATCGCGGTTGCTTGGAAGAGGCGAAGAACGAAGCCGCAAAGAAGCGTGCTTGTGTGCGAAGCCTTCCGACTGCCGGAGGACGGTGGCTGCCGCTCTCCTGCCTCGAATTCACTCTCGGCAAGCGAATGGAAAGCGTTCCAGGACAACTTGCCTGAGTTTTGACTTGGTCCTGATGCGTCCCACCTTGGCAAGTCTTGCTCGTCGCCAGAGGCTCCGAGATGCACAGAAGACGGTGGCAGCTGCTGAAAAGAAGGGCAGCGGTGAGTTTGTCGACAAGCAAGAACCTAGGCAGCTGCCTGTGCTTGGGAAGGAGCAGCTGCCTGGTTTTGGCAATTGCCTTCACAGCGCCCAGAAGCCCGGTGCTCTGCTGCTTTGTTTTTCGCAGTCAGTCAATTGCACACTAGTGAAGCTGAGCCAGGCTCTTCAGCTTTGCTGCTTTTGAGCATCTGTGCTCCACTTATGCTCTGTGACATCTCTCGAGGTTGTTTGCCTCGGCCAGGCTGGCAAGTGCCCGCTAGTACCTAGAGCTGGGCAGGAGAGGGCAGAGAGCACGTCCATCTGACAGCAGGTTGCAGATAGCCTCGGAAAGAGCCGTGTCCTTGGAATGTGCAGCAAATCCTCTTTCTTTGCAAACCGCGGTTAGTGTGCAGTGCAGGTACGCTCTCCCCTTGCCAAATGGAGTGGGAAAGCTTTTCGCTAAGCTAGAGATGACTAGAGAAGCAGAAGCGCGGCTCCGGAGCTATCCGGAGGAAAGTGCCGCTTCCCGGCGTCTTTCGGCTTGAAGCGGCGCTCCGGAGCACTCCGCTGCCGCTCTACTGAGCTGTGCGCGAATTAGCCGCTTCTTCGCCTCCGAGAAGCAGAGATCGCGGTTGCTTGGAAGAGGCGAAGAACGAAGCCGCAAAGAAGCGGGCTTGTGTGCCAAGCCTTCCGACTGCTGGAGGACGGTGGTAGCTGCCGCTCTCCTGCCTGTTGAATTCACTCTCGGCAAGCGAATGGAAAGCGTTCCAGGACAACTTGCCTGAGTTTTGACTTGGTCCTGATGCCTCCCACCTTGGCAAGTCTTGCTCGTCGCCAGAGGCTCCGAGATGCACAGAAGACGGTGGCAGCTGCTGAAAAGAAGGGCAGCGGTGAGTTTGTCGACAAGCAAGAACATAGGCAGCTGCCTGTGCTTGGGAAGGAGCAGCTGCCTGGTTTTGGCAATTGCCTTCACAGCGCCCAGAAGCCCGGTGCTCTGCTGCTTTGTTTTTCGCAGTCAGTCAATTGCACACTAGTGAAGCTGAGCCAGGCTCTTCAGCTTTGCTGCTTTTGAGCATCTGTGCTCCACTTATGCTCTGTGACATCTCTGGAGGTTGTTTGCCTCGGCCAGGCTGGAAAGTGCCCGCTAGTACCTAGAGCTGGGCAGGAGAGGGCAGAGAGCACTTCCATCTGACAGCAGGTTGCAGATTGCCTCGGAAAGAGCCGTGTCCTTGGAATGTGCAGCAAATCCTCTTTCTTTGCAAACCGCGGTTAGTGTGCAGTGCAGGTACGCTCTCCCCTTGCCAAATGGAGTGGGAAAGCTTTTCGCTAAGCTAGAGATGACTAGAGAAGCAGAAGCGCGGCTCCGGAGCTATCCGGAGGAAAGTGCCGCTTCCCGGCGTCTTTCGGCTTGAAGCGGCGCTCCGGAGCGCTCCGCTGCCGCTCTACTGAGCTGTGCGCGAATTAGCCGCTTCTTCGCCTCCGAGAAGCAGAGATCGCGGTTGCTTGGAAGAGGCGAAGAACGAAGCCGCAAAGAAGCGGGCTTGTGTGCGAAGCCTTCCGACTGCCGGAGGACGGTGGCTGCCGCTCTCCTGCCTGTTGAATTCACTCTCGGCAAGCGAATGGAAAGCGTTCCAGGACAACTTGCCTGGGTTTTGACTTGGTCCTGATGCATCCCACCTTGGCAAGTCTTGCTCGTCGCCAGAGGCTCCGAGATGCACAGAAGACGGTGGCAGCTGCTGAAAAGAAGGGCAGCGGCGAGTTTGTCGACAAGCAAGAACCTAGGCAGCTGCCTGTGCTTGGGAAGGAGCAGCTGCCTGGTTTTGGCAATTGCCTTCACAGCGCCCAGAAGCCCGGTGCTGTGCTGCTTTGTTTTTCGCAGTCAGTCAATTGCACACTAGTGAAGCTGAGCCAGGCTCTTCAGCTTTGCTGCTTTTGAGCATCTGTGCTCCACTTATGCTCTGTGACATCTCTCGAGGTTGTTTGCCTCGGCCAGGCTGGAAAGTGCCCGCTAGTACCTAGTACTGGGCAGGAGAGGGCAGAGAGCACTTCCATCTGACAGCAGGTTGCAGATTGCCTCGGAAAGAGCCGTGTCCTTGGAATGTGCAGCAAATCCTCTTTCTTTGCAAACCGCGGTTAGTGTGCAGTGCAGGTACGCTCTCCCCTTGCCAAATGGAGTGGGAAAGCTTTTCGCTAAGCTAGAGATGACTAGAGAAGCAGAAGCGCGGCTCCGGAGCTATCCGGAGGAAAGTGCCGCTTCCCGGCGTCTTTCGGCTTGAAGCGGCGCTCCGGAGCGCTCCGCTGCCGCTCTACTGAGCTGTGCGAGAATTAGCCGCTTCTTCGCCTCCGAGAAGCAGAGATCGCGGTTGCTTGGAAGAGGCGAAGAACGAAGCCGCAAAGAAGCGGGCTTGTGTGCGAAGCCTTCCGACTGCCGGAGGACGGTGGCTGCCGCTCTCCTGCCTGTTGAATTCACTCTCGGCAAGCGAATGGAAAGCGTTCCAGGAAAACTTGCCTGAGTTTTGACTTGGTCCTGATGCGTCCCACCTTGGCAAGTCTTGCTCGTCGCCAGAGGCTCCGAGATGCACAGAAGACGGTGGCAGCTGCTGAAAAGAAGGGCAGCGGTGAGTTTGTCGACAAACAAGAACCTAGGCAGCTGCCTGTGCTTGGGAAGGAGCAGCTGCCTGGTTTTGGCAATTGCCTTCACAGCGCCCAGAAGCCCGGTGCTCTGCTGCTTTGTTTTTCGCAGTCAGTCAATTGCACACTAGTGAAGCTGAGCCAGGCTCTTCAGCTTTGCTGCTTTTGAGCATCTGTGCTCCACTTATGCTCTGTGACATCTCTGGAGGTTGTTTGCCTCGGCCAGGCTGGAAAGTGCCCGCTAGTACCTAGAGCTGGGCAGGAGAGGGCAGAGAGCACTTCCATCTGACAGCAGGTTGCAGATAGCCTCGGAAAGAGCCGTGTCCTTGGAATGTGCAGCAAATCCTCTTTCTTTGCAAACCGCGGTTAGTGTGCAGTGCAGGTACGCTCTCCCCTTGCCAACTGGAGTGGGAAAGCTTTTCGCTAAGCTAGAGATGACTAGAGAAGCAGAAGTGCGGCTCCAGAGCTATCCGGAGGAAAGTGCCGCTTCCCGGCGTCTTTCGGCTTGAAGCGGCGCTCCGGAGCGCTCCGCTGCCGCTCTACTGAGCTGTGCGCGAATTAGCCGCTTCTTCGCCTCCGAGAAGCAGAGATCGCGGTTGCTTGGAAGAGGCGAAGAACGAAGCCGCAAAGAAGCGTGCTTGTGTGCGAAGCCTTCCGACTGCCGGAGGACGGTGGCTGCCGCTCTCCTGCCTCGAATTCACTCTCGGCAAGCGAATGGAAAGCGTTCCAGGACAACTTGCCTGAGTTTTGACTTGGTCCTGATGCGTCCCACCTTGGCAAGTCTTGCTCGTCGCCAGAGGCTCCGAGATGCACAGAAGACGGTGGCAGCTGCTGAAAAGAAGGGCAGCGGTGAGTTTGTCGACAAGCAAGAACCTAGGCAGCTGCCTGTGCTTGGGAAGGAGCAGCTGCCTGGTTTTGGCAATTGCCTTCACAGCGCCCAGAAGCCCGGTGCTCTGCTGCTTTGTTTTTCGCAGTCAGTCAATTGCACACTAGTGAAGCTGAGCCAGGCTCTTCAGCTTTGCTGCTTTTGAGCATCTGTGCTCCACTTATGCTCTGTGACATCTCTGGAGGTTGTTTGCCTCGGCCAGGCTGGAAAGTGCCCGCTAGTACCTAGAGCTGGGCAGGAGAGGGCAGAGAGCACTTCCATCTGACAGCAGGTTGCAGATAGCCTCGGAAAGAGCCGTGTCCTTGGAATGTGCAGCAAATCCTCTTTCTTTGCAAACCGCGGTTAGTGTGCAGTGCAGGTACGCTCTCCCCTTGCCAACTGGAGTGGGAAAGCTTTTCGCTAAGCTAGAGATGACTAGAGAAGCAGAAGCGCGGCTCCGGAGCTATCCGGAGGAAAGTGCCGCTTCCCGGCGTCTTTCGGCTTGAAGCGGCGCTCCGGAGCGCTCCGCTGCCGCTCTACTGAGCTGTGCGCGAATTAGCCGCTTCTTCGCCTCCGAGAAGCAGAGATCGCGGTTGCTTGGAAGAGGCGAAGAACGAAGCCGCAAAGAAGCGGGCTTGTGTGCGAAGCCTTCCGACTGCCGGAGGACGGTGGCTGCCGCTCTCCTGCCTGTTGAATTCACTCTCGGCAAGCGAATGGAAAGCGTTCCAGGACAACTTGCCTGGGTTTTGACTTGGTCCGGATGCGTCCCACCTTGGCAAGTCTTGCTCGTCGCCAGAGGCTCCGAGATGCACAGAAGACGGTGGCAGCTGCTGAAAAGAAGGGCAGCGGTGAGTTTGTCGACAAGCAAGAACATAGGCAGCTGCCTGTGCTTGGGAAGGAGCAGCTGCCTGGTTTTGGCAATTGCCTTCACAGCGCCCAGAAGCCCGGTGCTCTGCTGCTTTGTTTTTCGCAGTCAGTCAATTGCACACTAGTGAAGCTGAGCCAGGCTCTTCAGCTTTGCTGCTTTTGAGCATCTGTGCTCCACTTATGCTCTGTGACATCTCTCGAGGTTGTTTGCCTCGGCCAGGCTGGAAAGTGCCCGCTAGTACCTAGAGCTGGGCAGGAGAGGGCAGAGAGCACTTCCATCTGACAGCAGGTTGCAGATTGCCTCGGAAAGAGCCGTGTCCTTGGAATGTGCAGCAAATCCTCTTTCTTTGCAAACCGCGGTTAGTGTGCAGTGCAGGTACGCTCTCCCCTTGCCAAATGGAGTGGGAAAGCTTTTCGCTAAGCTAGCGATGACTAGAGAAGCAGAAGCGCGGCTCCGGAGCTATCCGGAAGAAAGTGCCGCTTCCCGGCGTCTTTCGGCTTGAAGCGGCGCTCCGGAGCGCTCCGCTGCCGCTCTACTGAGCTGTGCGCGAATTAGCCGCTTCTTCGCCTCCGAGAAGCAGAGATCGCGGTTGCTTGGAAGAGGCGAAGAACGAAGCCGCAAAGAAGCGGGCTTGCGTGCGAAGCCTTCCGACTGCCGGAGGACGGTGGTTGCTGCCGCTCTCCTGCCTGTTGAATTCACTCTCGGCAAGCGAATGGAAAGCGTTCCAGGACAACTTGCCTGGGTTTTGACTTGGTCCTGATGCGTCCCACCTTGGCAAGTCTTGCTCGTCGCCAGAGGCTCCGAGATGCACAGAAGACGGTGGCAGCTGCTGAAAAGAAGGGCAGCGGTGAGTTTGTCGACAAGCAAGAACCTAGGCAGCTGCCTGTGCTTGGGAAGGAGCAGCTGCCTGGTTTTGGCAATTGCCTTCACAGCGCCCAGAAGCCCGGTGCTCTGCTGCTTTGTTTTTCGCAGTCAGTCAATTGCACACTAGTGAAGCTGAGCCAGGCTCTTCAGCTTTGCTGCTTTTGAGCATCTGTGCTCCACTTATGCTCTGTGACATCTCTCGAGGTTGTTTGCCTCGGCCAGGCTGGCAAGTGCCCGCTAGTACCTAGAGCTGGGCAGGAGAGGGCAGAGAGCACGTCCATCTGACAGCAGGTTGCAGATAGCCTCGGAAAGAGCCGTGTCCTTGGAATGTGCAGCAAATCCTCTTTCTTTGCAAACCGCGGTTAGTGTGCAGTGCAGGTACGCTCTCCCCTTGCCAAATGGAGTGGGAAAGCTTTTCGCTAAGCTAGAGATGACTAGAGAAGCAGAAGCGCGGCTCCGGAGCTATCCGGAGGAAAGTGCCGCTTCCCGGCGTCTTTCGGCTTGAAGCGGCGCTCCGGAGCACTCCGCTGCCGCTCTACTGAGCTGTGCGCGAATTAGCCGCTTCTTCGCCTCCGAGAAGCAGAGATCGCGGTTGCTTGGAAGAGGCGAAGAACGAAGCCGCAAAGAAGCGGGCTTGTGTGCCAAGCCTTCCGACTGCTGGAGGACGGTGGTAGCTGCCGCTCTCCTGCCTGTTGAATTCACTCTCGGCAAGCGAATGGAAAGCGTTCCAGGACAACTTGCCTGAGTTTTGACTTGGTCCTGATGCATCCCACCTTGGCAAGTCTTGCTCGTCGCCAGAGGCTCCGAGATGCACAGAAGACGGTGGCAGCTGCTGAAAAGAAGGGCAGCGGTGAGTTTGTCGACAAGCAAGAACATAGGCAGCTGCCTGTGCTTGGGAAGGAGCAGCTGCCTGGTTTTGGCAATTGCCTTCACAGCGCCCAGAAGCCCGGTGCTCTGCTGCTTTGTTTTTCGCAGTCAGTCAATTGCACACTAGTGAAGCTGAGCCAGGCTCTTCAGCTTTGCTGCTTTTGAGCATCTGTGCTCCACTTATGCTCTGTGACATCTCTGGAGGTTGTTTGCCTCGGCCAGGCTGGAAAGTGCCCGCTAGTACCTAGAGCTGGGCAGGAGAGGGCAGAGAGCACTTCCATCTGACAGCAGGTTGCAGATTGCCTCGGAAAGAGCCGTGTCCTTGGAATGTGCAGCAAATCCTCTTTCTTTGCAAACCGCGGTTAGTGTGCAGTGCAGGTACGCTCTCCCCTTGCCAAATGGAGTGGGAAAGCTTTTCGCTAAGCTAGAGATGACTAGAGAAGCAGAAGCGCGGCTCCGGAGCTATCCGGAGGAAAGTGCCGCTTCCCGGCGTCTTTCGGCTTGAAGCGGCGCTCCGGAGCGCTCCGCTGCCGCTCTACTGAGCTGTGCGCGAATTAGCCGCTTCTTCGCCTCCGAGAAGCAGAGATCGCGGTTGCTTGGAAGAGGCGAAGAACGAAGCCGCAAAGAAGCGGGCTTGTGTGCGAAGCCTTCCGACTGCCGGAGGACGGTGGCTGCCGCTCTCCTGCCTGTTGAATTCACTCTCGGCAAGCGAATGGAAAGCGTTCCAGGACAACTTGCCTGGGTTTTGACTTGGTCCTGATGCATCCCACCTTGGCAAGTCTTGCTCGTCGCCAGAGGCTCCGAGATGCACAGAAGACGGTGGCAGCTGCTGAAAAGAAGGGCAGCGGTGAGTTTGTCGACAAGCAAGAACATAGGCAGCTGCCTGTGCTTGGGAAGGAGCAGCTGCCTGGTTTTGGCAATTGCCTTCACAGCGCCCAGAAGCCCGGTGCTCTGCTGCTTTGTTTTTCGCAGTCAGTCAATTGCACACTAGTGAAGCTGAGCCAGGCTCTTCAGCTTTGCTGCTTTTGAGCATCTGTGCTCCACTTATGCTCTGTGACATCTCTCGAGGTTGTTTGCCTCGGCCAGGCTGGAAAGTGCCCGCTAGTACCTAGAGCTGGGCAGGAGAGGGCAGAGAGCACTTCCATCTGACAGCAGGTTGCAGATTGCCTCGGAAAGAGCCGTGTCCTTGGAATGTGCAGCAAATCCTCTTTCTTTGCAAACCGCGGTTAGTGTGCAGTGCAGGTACGCTCTCCCCTTGCCAAATGGAGTGGGAAAGCTTTTCGCTAAGCTAGCGATGACTAGAGAAGCAGAAGCGCGGCTCCGGAGCTATCCGGAGGAAAGTGCCGCTTCCCGGCGTCTTTCGGCTTGAAGCGGCGCTCCGGAGCGCTCCGCTGCCGCTCTACTGAGCTGTGCGCGAATTAGCCGCTTCTTCGCCTCCGAGAAGCGGAGATCGCGGTTGCTTGGAAGAGGCGAAGAACGAAGCCGCAAAGAAGCGGGCTTGCGTGCGAAGCCTTCCGACTGCCGGAGGACGGTGGTTGCTGCCGCTCTCCTGCCTGTTGAATTCACTCTCGGCAAGCGAATGGAAAGCGTTCCAGGACAACTTGCCTGGGTTTTGACTTGGTCCTGATGCGTCCCACCTTGGCAAGTCTTGCTCGTCGCCAGAGGCTCCGAGATGCACAGAAGACGGTGGCAGCTGCTGAAAAGAAGGGCAGCGGTGAGTTTGTCGACAAACAAGAACCTAGGCAGCTGCCTGTGCTTGGGAAGGAGCAGCTGCCTGGTTTTGGCAATTGCCTTCACAGCGCCCAGAAGCCCCGTGCTCTGCTGCTTTGTTTTTCGCAGTCAGTCAATTGCACACTAGTGAAGCTGAGCCAGGCTCTTCAGCTTTGCTGCTTTTGAGCATCTGTGCTCCACTTATGCTCTGTGACATCTCTGGAGGTTGTTTGCCTCGGCCAGGCTGGAAAGTGCCCGCTAGTACCTAGAGCTGGGCAGGAGAGGGCAGAGAGCACTTCCATCTGACAGCAGGTTGCAGATAGCCTCGGAAAGAGCCGTGTCCTTGGAATGTGCAGCAAATCCTCTTTCTTTGCAAACCGCGGTTAGTGTGCAGTGCAGGTACGCTCTCCCCTTGCCAAATGGAGTGGGAAAGCTTTTCGCTAAGCTAGAGATGACTAGAGAAGCAGAAGCGCGGCTCCGGAGCTATCCGGAGGAAAGTGCCGCTTCCCGGCGTCTTTCGGCTTGAAGCGGCGCTCCGGAGCGCTGCGCTGCCGCTCTACTGAGCTGTGCGCGAATTAGCCGCTTCTTCGCCTCCGAGAAGCAGAGATCGCGGTTGCTTGGAAGAGGCGAAGAACGAAGCCGCAAAGAAGCGTGCTTGTGTGCGAAGCCTTCCGACTGCCGGAGGACGGTGGCTGCCGCTCTCCTGCCTCGAATTCACTCTCGGCAAGCGAATGGAAAGCGTTCCAGGACAACTTGCCTGAGTTTTGACTTGGTCCTGATGCGTCCCACCTTGGCAAGTCTTGCTCGTCGCCAGAGGCTCCGAGATGCACAGAAGACGGTGGCAGCTGCTGAAAAGAAGGGCAGCGGTGAGTTTGTCGACAAGCAAGAACCTAGGCAGCTGCCTGTGCTTGGGAAGGAGCAGCTGCCTGGTTTTGGCAATTGCCTTCACAGCGCCCAGAAGCCCGGTGCTCTGCTGCTTTGTTTTTCGCAGTCAGTCAATTGCACACTAGTCAAGCTGAGCCAGGCTCTTCAGCTTTGCTGCTTTTGAGCATCTGTGCTCCACTTATGCTCTGTGACATCTCTCGAGGTTGTTTGCCTCGGCCAGGCTGGCAAGTGCCCGCTAGTACCTAGAGCTGGGCAGGAGAGGGCAGAGAGCACGTCCATCTGACAGCAGGTTGCAGATAGCCTCGGAAAGAGCCGTGTCCTTGGAATGTGCAGCAAATCCTCTTTCTTTGCAAACCGCGGTTAGTGTGCAGTGCAGGTACGCTCTCCCCTTGCCAAATGGAGTGGGAAAGCTTTTCGCTAAGCTAGAGATGACTAGAGAAGCAGAAGCGCGGCTCCGGAGCTATCCGGAGGAAAGTGCCGCTTCCCGGCGTCTTTCGGCTTGAAGCGGCGCTCCGGAGCACTCCGCTGCCGCTCTACTGAGCTGTGCGCGAATTAGCCGCTTCTTCGCCTCCGAGAAGCAGAGATCGCGGTTGCTTGGAAGAGGCGAAGAACGAAGCCGCAAAGAAGCGGGCTTGTGTGCCAAGCCTTCCGACTGCTGGAGGACGGTGGTAGCTGCCGCTCTCCTGCCTGTTGAATTCACTCTCGGCAAGCGAATGGAAAGCGTTCCAGGACAACTTGCCTGGGTTTTGACTTGGTCCTGATGCATCCCACCTTGGCAAGTCTTGCTCGTCGCCAGAGGCTCCGAGATGCACAGAAGACGGTGGCAGCTGCTGAAAAGAAGGGCAGCGGTGAGTTTGTCGACAAGCAAGAACATAGGCAGCTGCCTGTGCTTGGGAAGGAGCAGCTGCCTGGTTTTGGCAATTGCCTTCACAGCGCCCAGAAGCCCGGTGCTCTGCTGCTTTGTTTTTCGCAGTCAGTCAATTGCACACTAGTGAAGCTGAGCCAGGCTCTTCAGCTTTGCTGCTTTTGAGCATCTGTGCTCCACTTATGCTCTGTGACATCTCTCGAGGTTGTTTGCCTCGGCCAGGCTGGAAAGTGCCCGCTAGTACCTAGAGCTGGGCAGGAGAGGGCAGAGAGCACTTCCATCTGACAGCAGGTTGCAGATTGCCTCGGAAAGAGCCGTGTCCTTGGAATGTGCAGCAAATCCTCTTTCTTTGCAAACCGCGGTTAGTGTGCAGTGCAGGTACGCTCTCCCCTTGCCAAATGGAGTGGGAAAGCTTTTCGCTAAGCTAGAGATGACTAGAGAAGCAGAAGCGCGGCTCCGGAGCTATCCGGAGGAAAGTGCCGCTTCCCGGCGTCTTTCGGCTTGAAGCGGCGCTCCGGAGCGCTCCGCTGCCGCTCTACTGAGCTGTGCGCGAATTAGCCGCTTTTTCGCCTCCGAGAAGCAGAGATCGCGGTTGCTTGGAAGAGGCGAAGAACGAAGCCGCAAAGAAGCGGGCTTGTGTGCGAAGCCTTCCGACTGCCGGAGGACGGTGGCTGCCGCTCTCCTGCCTGTTGAATTCACTCTCGGCAAGCGAATGGAAAGCGTTCCAGGACAACTTGCCTGGGTTTTGACTTGGTCCTGATGCATCCCACCTTGGCAAGTCTTGCTCGTCGCCAGAGGCTCCGAGATGCACAGAAGACGGTGGCAGCTGCTGAAAAGAAGGGCAGCGGTGAGTTTGTCGACAAGCAAGAACATAGGCAGCTGCCTGTGCTTGGGAAGGAGCAGCTGCCTGGTTTTGGCAATTGCCTTCACAGCGCCCAGAAGCCCGGTGCTCTGCTGCTTTGTTTTTCGCAGTCAGTCAATTGAACACTAGTGAAGCTGAGCCAGGCTCTTCAGCTTTGCTGCTTTTGAGCATCTGTGCTCCACTTATGCTCTGTGACATCTCTCGAGGTTGTTTGCCTCGGCCAGGCTGGAAAGTGCCCGCTAGTACCTAGAGCTGGGCAGGAGAGGGCAGAGAGCACTTCCATCTGACAGCAGGTTGCAGATTGCCTCGGAAAGAGCCGTGTCCTTGGAATGTGCAGCAAATCCTCTTTCTTTGCAAACCGCGGTTAGTGTGCAGTGCAGGTACGCTCTCCCCTTGCCAAATGGAGTGGGAAAGCTTTTCGCTAAGCTAGCGATGACTAGAGAAGCAGAAGCGCGGCTCCGGAGCTATCCGGAGGAAAGTGCCGCTTCCCGGCGTTATTCGGCTTGAAGCGGCGCTCCGGAGCGCTCCGCTGCCGCTCTACTGAGCTGTGCGAGAATTAGCCGCTTCTTCGCCTCCGAGAAGCAGAGATCGCGGTTGCTTGGAAGAGGCGAAGAACGAAGCCGCAAAGAAGCGGGCTTGCGTGCGAAGCCTTCCGACTGCTGGAGGACGGTGGTAGCTGCCGCTCTCCTGCCTGTTGAATTCACTCTCGGCAAGCGAATGGAAAGCGTTCCAGGACAACTTGCCTGGGTTTTGACTTGGTCCTGATGCGTCCCACCTTGGCAAGTCTTGCTCGTCGCCAGAGGCTCCGAGATGCACAGAAGACGGTGGCAGCTGCTGAAAAGAAGGGCAGCGGTGAGTTTGTCGACAAACAAGAACCTAGGCAGCTGCCTGTGCTTGGGAAGGAGCAGCTGCCTGGTTTTGGCAATTGCCTTCACAGCGCCCAGAAGCCCGGTGCTCTGCTGCTTTGTTTTTCGCAGTCAGTCAATTGCACACTAGTGAAGCTGAGCCAGGCTCTTCAGCTTTGCTGCTTTTGAGCATCTGTGCTCCACTTATGCTCTGTGACATCTCTGGAGGTTGTTTGCCTCGGCCAGGCTGGAAAGTGCCCGCTAGTACCTAGAGCTGGGCAGGAGAGGGCAGAGAGCACTTCCATCTGACAGCAGGTTGCAGATAGCCTCGGAAAGAGCCGTGTCCTTGGAATGTGCAGCAAATCCTCTTTCTTTGCAAACCGCGGTTAGTGTGCAGTGCAGGTACGCTCTCCCCTTGCCAAATGGAGTGGGAAAGCTTTTCGCTAAGCTAGAGATGACTAGAGAAGCAGAAGCGCGGCTCCAGAGCTATCCGGAGGAAAGTGCCGCTTCCCGGCGTCTTTCGGCTTGAAGCGGCGCTCCGGAGCGCTGCGCTGCCGCTCTACTGAGCTGTGCGCGAATTAGCCGCTTCTTCGCCTCCGAGAAGCAGAGATCGCGGTTGCTTGGAAGAGGCGAAGAACGAAGCCGCAAAGAAGCGGGCTTGTGTGCCAAGCCTTCCGACTGCCGGAGGACAGTGGCTGCCGCTCTCCTGCCTCTTGAATTCACTCTCGGCAAGCGAATGGAAAGCGTTCCAGGACAACTTGCCTGGGTTTTGACTTGGTCCTGATGCGTCCCACCTTGGCAAGTCTTGCTCGTCGCCAGAGGCTCCGAGATGCACAGAAGACGGTGGCAGCTGCTGAAAAGAAGGGCAGCGGTGAGTTTGTCGACAAGCAAGAACATAGGCAGCTGCCTGTGCTTGGGAAGGAGCAGCTGCCTGGTTTTGGCAATTGCCTTCACAGCGCCCAGAAGCCCGGTGCTCTGCTGCTTTGTTTTTCGCAGTCAGTCAATTGCACACTAGTGAAGCTGAGCCAGGCTCTTCAGCTTTGCTGCTTTTGAGCATCTGTGCTCCACTTATGCTCTGTGACATCTCTCGAGGTTGTTTGCCTCGGCCAGGCTGGAAAGTGCCCGCTAGTACCTAGAGCTGGGCAGGAGAGGGCAGAGAGAACTTCCATCTGACAGCAGGTTGCAGATTGCCTCGGAAAGAGCCGTGTCCTTGGAATGTGCAGCAAATCCTCTTTCTTTGCAAACCGCGGTTAGTGTGCAGTGCAGGTACGCTCTCCCCTTGCCAAATGGAGTGGGAAAGCTTTTCGCTAAGCTAGAGATGACTAGAGAAGCAGAAGCGCGGCTCCGGAGCTATCCGGAGGAAAGTGCCGCTTCCCGGCGTCTTTCGGCTTGAAGCGGCGCTCCGGAGCACTCCGCTGCCGCTCTACTGAGCTGTGCGCGAATTAGCCGCTTCTTCGCCTCCGAGAAGCAGAGATCGCGGTTGCTTGGAAGAGGCGAAGAACGAAGCCGCAAAGAAGCGGGCTTGTGTGCCAAGCCTTCCGACTGCTGGAGGACGGTGGTAGCTGCCGCTCTCCTGCCTGTTGAATTCACTCTCGGCAAGCGAATGGAAAGCGTTCCAGGACAACTTGCCTGAGTTTTGACTTGGTCCTGATGCGTCCCACCTTGGCAAGTCTTGCTCGTCGCCAGAGGCTCCGAGATGCACAGAAGACGGTGGCAGCTGCTGAAAAGAAGGGCAGCGGTGAGTTTGTCGACAAACAAGAACCTAGGCAGCTGCCTGTGCTTGGGAAGGAGCAGCTGCCTGGTTTTGGCAATTGCCTTCACAGCGCCCAGAAGCCCGGTGCTCTGCTGCTTTGTTTTTCGCAGTCAGTCAATTGCACACTAGTGAAGCTGAGCCAGGCTCTTCAGCTTTGCTGCTTTTGAGCATCTGTGCTCCACTTATGCTCTGTGACATCTCTCGAGGTTGTTTGCCTCGGCCAGGCTGGAAAGTGCCCGCTAGTACCTAGAGCTGGGCAGGAGAGGGCAGAGAGCACTTCCATCTGACAGTAGGTTGCAGATAGCCTCGGAAAGAGCCGTGTCCTTGGAATGTGCAGCAAATCCTCTTTCTTTGCAAACCGCGGTTAGTGTGCAGTGCAGGTACGCTCTCCCCTTGCCAAATGGAGTGGGAAAGCTTTTCGCTAAGCTAGAGATGACTAGAGAAGCAGAAGCGCGGCTCCAGAGCTATCCGGAGGAAAGTGCCGCTTCCCGGCGTCTTTCGGCTTGAAGCGGCGCTCCGGAGCGCTGCGCTGGCGCTCTACTGAGCTGTGCGCGAATTAGCCGCTTCTTCGCCTCCGAGAAGCAGAGATCGCGGTTGCTTGGAAGAGGCGAAGAACGAAGCCGCAAAGAAGCGGGCTTGTGTGCGAAGCCTTCCGACTGCCGGAGGACGGTGGTAGCTGCCGCTCTCCTGCCTGTTGAATTCACTCTCGGCAAGCGAATGGAAAGCGTTCCAGGACAACTTGCCTGGGTTTTGACTTGGTCCTGATGCGTCCCACCTTGGCAAGTCTTGCTCGTCGCCAGAGGCTCCGAGATGCACAGAAGACGGTGGCAGCTGCTGAAAAGAAGGGCAGCGGTGAGTTTGTCGACAAACAAGAACATAGGCAGCTGCCTGTGCTTGGGAAGGAGCAGCTGCCTGGTTTTGGCAATTGCCTTCACAGCGCCCAGAAGCCCGGTGCTCTGCTGCTTTGTTTTTCGCAGTCAGTCAATTGCACACTAGTGAAGCTGAGCCAGGCTCTTCAGCTTTGCTGCTTTTGAGCATCTGTGCTCCACTTATGCTCTGTGACATCTCTGGAGGTTGTTTGCCTCGGCCAGGCTGGAAAGTGCCCGCTAGTACCTAGAGCTGGGCAGGAGAGGGCAGAGAGCACTTCCATCTGACAGCAGGTTGCAGATAGCCTCGGAAAGAGCCGTGTCCTTGGAATGTGCAGCAAATCCTCTTTCTTTGCAAACCGCGGTTAGTGTGCAGTGCAGGTACGCTCTCCCCTTGCCAACTGGAGTGGGAAAGCTTTTCGCTAAGCTAGAGATGACTAGAGAAGCAGAAGCGCGGCTCCAGAGCTATCCGGAGGAAAGTGCCGCTTCCCGGCGTCTTTCGGCTTGAAGCGGCGCTCCGGAGCGCTGCGCTGCCGCTCTACTGAGCTGTGCGCGAATTAGCCGCTTCTTCGCCTCCGAGAAGCAGAGATCGCGGTTGCTTGGAAGAGGCGAAGAACGAAGCCGCAAAGAAGCGGGCTTGCGTGCGAAGCCTTCCGACTGCTGGAGGACGGTGGTAGCTGCCGCTCTCCTGCCTCTTGAATTCACTCTCGGCAAGCGAATGGAAAGCGTTCCAGGACAACTTGCCTGGGTTTTGACTTGGTCCTGATGCATCCCACCTTGGCAAGTCTTGCTCGTCGCCAGAGGCTCCGAGATGCACAGAAGACGGTGGCAGCTGCTGAAAAGAAGGGCAGCGGTGAGTTTGTCGACAAGCAAGAACATAGGCAGCTGCCTGTGCTTGGGAAGGAGCAGCTGCCTGGTTTTGGCAATTGCCTTCACAGCGCCCAGAAGCCCGGTGCTCTGCTGCTTTGTTTTTCGCAGTCAGTCAATTGCACACTAGTGAAGCTGAGCCAGGCTCTTCAGCTTTGCTGCTTTTGAGCATCTGTGCTCCACTTATGCTCTGTGACATCTCTCGAGGTTGTTTGCCTCGGCCAGGCTGGAAAGTGCCCGCTAGTAACTAGAGCTGGGCAGGAGAGGGCAGAGAGCACGTCCATCTGACAGCAGGTTGCAGATTGCCTCGGAAAGAGCCGTGTCCTTGGAATGTGCAGCAAATCCTCTTTCTTTGCAAACCGCGGTTAGTGTGCAGTGCAGGAACGCTCTCCCCTTGCCAAATGGAGTGGGAAAGCTTTTTGCTAAGCTAGAGATGACTAGAGAAGCAGAAGCGCGGCTCCGGAGCTATCCGGAGGAAAGTGCCGCTTCCCGGCGTCTTTCGGCTTGAAGCGGCGCTCCGGAGCGCTCCGCTGCCGCTCTACTGAGCTGTGCGCGAATTAGCCGCTTCTTCGCCTCCGAGAAGCAGAGATCGCGGTTGCTTGGAAGAGGCGAAGAACGAAGCCGCAAAGAAGCGGGCTTGTGTGCCAAGCCTTCCGACTGCTGGAGGACGGTGGTAGCTGCCGCTCTCCTGCCTGTTGAATTCACTCTCGGCAAGCGAATGGAAAGCGTTCCAGGACAACTTGCCTGAGTTTTGACTTGGTCCTGATGCATCCCACCTTGGCAAGTCTTGCTCGTCGCCAGAGGCTCCGAGATGCACAGAAGACGGTGGCAGCTGCTGAAAAGAAGGGCAGCGGTGAGTTTGTCGACAAGCAAGAACATAGGCAGCTGCCTGTGCTTGGGAAGGAGCAGCTGCCTGGTTTTGGCAATTGCCTTCACAGCGCCCAGAAGCCCGGTGCTCTGCTGCTTTGCTTTTCGCAGTCAGTCAATTGCACACTAGTGAAGCTGAGCCAGGCTCTTCAGCTTTGCTGCTTTTGAGCATCTGTGCTCCACTTATGCTCTGTGACATCTCTGGAGGTTGTTTGCCTCGGCCAGGCTGGAAAGTGCCCGCTAGTACCTAGAGCTGGGCAGGAGAGGGCAGAGAGCACTTCCATCTGACAGCAGGTTGCAGATTGCCTCGGAAAGAGCCGTGTCCTTGGAATGTGCAGCAAATCCTCTTTCTTTGCAAACCGCGGTTAGTGTGCAGTGCAGGTACGCTCTCCCCTTGCCAAATGGAGTGGGAAAGCTTTTCGCTAAGCTAGAGATGACTAGAGAAGCAGAAGCGCGGCTCCGGAGCTATCCGGAGGAAAGTGCCGCTTCCCGGCGTCTTTCGGCTTGAAGCGGCGCTCCGGAGCGCTCCGCTGCCGCTCTACTGAGCTGTGCGCGAATTAGCCGCTTCTTCGCCTCCGAGAAGCAGAGATCGCGGTTGCTTGGAAGAGGCGAAGAACGAAGCCGCAAAGAAGCGGGCTTGCGTGCGAAGCCTTCCGACTGCCGGAGGACGGTGGTTGCTGCCGCTCTCCTGCCTGTTGAATTCACTCTCGGCAAGCGAATGGAAAGCGTTCCAGGACAACTTGCCTGGGTTTTGACTTGGTCCTGATGCGTCCCACCTTGGCAAGTCTTGCTCGTCGCCAGAGGCTCCGAGATGCACAGAAGACGGTGGCAGCTGCTGAAAAGAAGGGCAGCGGTGAGTTTGTCGACAAGCAAGAACATAGGCAGCTGCCTGTGCTTGGGAAGGAGCAGCTGCCTGGTTTTGGCAATTGCGTTCACATCGCCCAGAAGCCCCGTGCTCTGCTGCTTTGTTTTTCGCAGTCAGTCAATTGCACACTAGTGAAGCTGAGCCAGGCTCTTCAGCTTTGCTGCTTTTGAGCATCTGTGCTCCACTTATGCTCTGTGACATCTCTGGAGGTTGTTTGCCTCGGCCAGGCTGGAAAGTGCCCGCTAGTACCTAGAGCTGGGCAGGAGAGGGCAGAGAGCACGTCCATCTGACAGCAGGTTGCAGATTGCCTCGGAAAGAGCCGTGTCCTTGGAATGTGCAGCAAATCCTCTTTCTTTGCAAACCGCGGTTAGTGTGCAGTGCAGGAACGCTCTCCCCTTGCCAAATGGAGTGGGAAAGCTTTTCGCTAAGCTAGAGATGACTAGAGAAGCAGAAGCGCGGCTCCGGAGCTATCCGGAGGAAAGTGCCGCTTCCCGGCGTCTTTCGGCTTGAAGCGGCGCTCCGGAGCGCTCCGCTGCCGCTCTACTGAGCTGTGCGCGAATTAGCCGCTTCTTCGCCTCCGAGAAGCAGAGATCGCGGTTGCTTGGAAGAGGCGAAGAACGAAGCCGCAAAGAAGCGGGCTTGTGTGCCAAGCCTTCCGACTGCTGGAGGACGGTGGTAGCTGCCGCTCTCCTGCCTGTTGAATTCACTCTCGGCAAGCGAATGGAAAGCGTTCCAGGAAAACTTGCCTGAGTTTTGACTTGGTCCTGATGCGTCCCACCTTGGCAAGTCTTGCTCGTCGCCAGAGGCTCCGAGATGCACAGAAGACGGTGGCAGCTGCTGAAAAAAAGGGCAGCGGTGAGTTTGTCGACAAACAAGAACCTAGGCAGCTGCCTGTGCTTGGGAAGGAGCAGCTGCCTGGTTTTGGCAATTGCCTTCACAGCGCCCAGAAGCCCGGTGCTCTGCTGCTTTGTTTTTCGCAGTCAGTCAATTGCACACTAGTGAAGCTGAGCCAGGCTCTTCAGCTTTGCTGCTTTTGAGCATCTGTGCTCCACTTATGCTCTGTGACATCTCTGGAGGTTGTTTGCCTCGGCCAGGCTGGAAAGTGCCCGCTAGTACCTAGAGCTGGGCAGGAGAGGGCAGAGAGCACTTCCATCTGACAGTAGGTTGCAGATAGCCTCGGAAAGAGCCGTGTCCTTGGAATGTGCAGCAAATCCTCTTTCTTTGCAAACCGCGGTTAGTGTGCAGTGCAGGTACGCTCTCCCCTTGCCAAATGGAGTGGGAAAGCTTTTCGCTAAGCTAGAGATGACTAGAGAAGCAGAAGCGCGGCTCCAGAGCTATCCGGAGGAAAGTGCCGCTTCCCGGCGTCTTTCGGCTTGAAGCGGCGCTCCGGAGCGCTGCGCTGGCGCTCTACTGAGCTGTGCGCGAATTAGCCGCTTCTTCGCCTCCGAGAAGCAGAGATCGCGGTTGCTTGGAAGAGGCGAAGAACGAAGCCGCAAAGAAGCGGGCTTGTGTGCGAAGCCTTCCGACTGCCGGAGGACGGTGGTAGCTGCCGCTCTCCTGCCTGTTGAATTCACTCTCGGCAAGCGAATGGAAAGCGTTCCAGGACAACTTGCCTGGGTTTTGACTTGGTCCTGATGCGTCCCACCTTGGCAAGTCTTGCTCGTCGCCAGAGGCTCCGAGATGCACAGAAGACGGTGGCAGCTGCTGAAAAGAAGGGCAGCGGTGAGTTTGTCGACAAACAAGAACATAGGCAGCTGCCTGTGCTTGGGAAGGAGCAGCTGCCTGGTTTTGGCAATTGCCTTCACAGCGCCCAGAAGCCCGGTGCTCTGCTGCTTTGTTTTTCGCAGTCAGTCAATTGCACACTAGTGAAGCTGAGCCAGGCTCTTCAGCTTTGCTGCTTTTGAGCATCTGTGCTCCACTTATGCTCTGTGACATCTCTGGAGGTTGTTTGCCTCGGCCAGGCTGGAAAGTGCCCGCTAGTACCTAGAGCTGGGCAGGAGAGGGCAGAGAGCACTTCCATCTGACAGCAGGTTGCAGATAGCCTCGGAAAGAGCCGTGTCCTTGGAATGTGCAGCAAATCCTCTTTCTTTGCAAACCGCGGTTAGTGTGCAGTGCAGGTACGCTCTCCCCTTGCCAACTGGAGTGGGAAAGCTTTTCGCTAAGCTAGAGATGACTAGAGAAGCAGAAGCGCGGCTCCAGAGCTATCCGGAGGAAAGTGCCGCTTCCCGGCGTCTTTCGGCTTGAAGCGGCGCTCCGGAGCGCTGCGCTGCCGCTCTACTGAGCTGTGCGCGAATTAGCCGCTTCTTCGCCTCCGAGAAGCAGAGATCGCGGTTGCTTGGAAGAGGCGAAGAACGAAGCCGCAAAGAAGCGGGCTTGCGTGCGAAGCCTTCCGACTGCTGGAGGACGGTGGTAGCTGCCGCTCTCCTGCCTCTTGAATTCACTCTCGGCAAGCGAATGGAAAGCGTTCCAGGACAACTTGCCTGGGTTTTGACTTGGTCCTGATGCATCCCACCTTGGCAAGTCTTGCTCGTCGCCAGAGGCTCCGAGATGCACAGAAGACGGTGGCAGCTGCTGAAAAGAAGGGCAGCGGTGAGTTTGTCGACAAGCAAGAACATAGGCAGCTGCCTGTGCTTGGGAAGGAGCAGCTGCCTGGTTTTGGCAATTGCCTTCACAGCGCCCAGAAGCCCGGTGCTCTGCTGCTTTGTTTTTCGCAGTCAGTCAATTGCACACTAGTGAAGCTGAGCCAGGCTCTTCAGCTTTGCTGCTTTTGAGCATCTGTGCTCCACTTATGCTCTGTGACATCTCTCGAGGTTGTTTGCCTCGGCCAGGCTGGAAAGTGCCCGCTAGTAACTAGAGCTGGGCAGGAGAGGGCAGAGAGCACGTCCATGTGACAGCAGGTTGCAGATTGCCTCGGAAAGAGCCGTGTCCTTGGAATGTGCAGCAAATCCTCTTTCTTTGCAAACCGCGGTTAGTGTGCAGTGCAGGAACGCTCTCCCCTTGCCAAATGGAGTGGGAAAGCTTTTTGCTAAGCTAGAGATGACTAGAGAAGCAGAAGCGCGGCTCCGGAGCTATCCGGAGGAAAGTGCCGCTTCCCGGCGTCTTTCGGCTTGAAGCGGCGCTCCGGAGCGCTCCGCTGCCGCTCTACTGAGCTGTGCGCGAATTAGCCGCTTCTTCGCCTCCGAGAAGCAGAGATCGCGGTTGCTTGGAAGAGGCGAAGAACGAAGCCGCAAAGAAGCGGGCTTGTGTGCCAAGCCTTCCGACTGCTGGAGGACGGTGGTAGCTGCCGCTCTCCTGCCTGTTGAATTCACTCTCGGCAAGCGAATGGAAAGCGTTCCAGGACAACTTGCCTGAGTTTTGACTTGGTCCTGATGCGTCCCACCTTGGCAAGTCTTGCTCGTCGCCAGAGGCTCCGAGATGCACAGAAGACGGTGGCAGCTGCTGAAAAGAAGGGCAGCGGTGAGTTTGTCGACAAACAAGAACATAGGCAGCTGCCTGTGCTTGGGAAGGAGCAGCTGCCTGGTTTTGGCAATTGCCTTCACAGCGCCCAGAAGCCCGGTGCTCTGCTGCTTTGTTTTTCGCAGTCAGTCAATTGCACACTAGTGAAGCTGAGCCAGGCTCTTCAGCTTTGCTGCTTTTGAGCATCTGTGCTCCACTTATGCTCTGTGACATCTCTGGAGGTTGTTTGCCTCGGCCAGGCTGGCAAGTGCCCGCTAGTACCTAGAGCTGGGCAGGAGAGGGCAGAGAGCACTTCCATCTGACAGCAGGTTGCAGATTGCCTCGGAAAGAGCCGTGTCCTTGGAATGTGCAGCAAATCCTCTTTCTTTGCAAACCGCGGTTAGTGTGCAGTGCAGGTACGCTCTCCCCTTGCCAACTGGAGTGGGAAAGCTTTTCGCTGAGCTAGCGATGACTAGAGAAGCAGAAGCGCGGCTCCGGAGCTATCCGGAGGAAAGTGCCGCTTCCCGGCGTTATTCGGCTTGAAGCGGCGCTCCGGAGCGCTTTGCTGCCGATCTACTGAGCTGTGCGAGAATTAGCCGCTTCTTCGCCTCCGAGAAGCAGAGATCGCGGTTGCTTGGAAGAGGCGAAGAACGAAGCCGCAAAGAAGCGTGCTTGTGTGCGAAGCCTTCCGACTGCCGGAGGACGGTGGCTGCCGCTCTCCTGACTCGAATTCACTCTCGGCAAGCGAATGGAAAGCGTTCAGGACAACTTGCCTGAGTTTTGACTTGGTCCTGATGCGTCCCACCTTGGCAAGTCTTGCTCGTCGCCAGAGGCTCCGAGATGCACAGAAGACGGTGGCAGCTGCTGAAAAGAAGGGCAGCGGTGAGTTTGTCGACAAGCAAGAACCTAGGCAGCTGCCTGTGCTTGGGAAGGAGCAGCTGCCTGGTTTTGGCAATTGCCTTCACAGCGCCCAGAAGCCCGGTGCTCTGCTGCTTT